>NW_027115007.1:1142828-1237843 GCF_000696795.3 Halyomorpha halys
TTTTTTTAGTTTTGTCTGTTTTTATTACTATTAAATCCTTATTTTCTTTCATGAAATTATTGAACATCTTAAGGTCTTTATTAATCTGTTTATTCAAATTGGACATCATTTTTTTATTATTATTATCTCTATTATTAATGTAATTATGTATAATTGCACATATATTATTCCTTGTAGCATTGATATGATGATCAGGTGCATCTATACTTTCAAAAATATTTTCTAAATCAGAAATTATATTGACTATATCTTTATCCTTTTTTATAAAATCAAAATTGAATTTATCCCCTAAAAAAAAGGAAGAAATTGTGTCATTCACTAAATCCAGTTAATACCATAAGAATCTTCCAGTTAAAGGATTATTAAAAATATGTGCACAATTTTCCAAGATAAATTAAAACAGCCCCATGATCAATATTGCCTGGTTAATTAATGTGGAATTGCATTTCAAAAAATAGTTTCTGAAGCTGAACCAACAGGTGATTTCATTGGAACGTCTCAATTGTACGTCAAATCTGGGACATATCTGTGAGAAATGCAAACGTAATAAGCTAGTATTGATACAGTCCAATGGTCCAGATATCTATACTCAAATAAATATATTTCTGGGATCTCTTCATGATAATCCTGAATAGTTTGAACATAGAAAGTCATTCGACCTTGAGTGCAATTAACATGTGATGCCACCAGCTGCCTGTACGCCAAATTATAGTAGGTAAGGAGTTCTCACCAGTGCGCTTAGGATCCTTCAAGAGGTTGAGAATGTTTAATGCCACAAATGTAACAAAAATTGTTCTCTGCACGGATATATATCTATCTTTAGTATTTATTTTTTGATAAAATAGACTCAAGCAGAAAATATTTACAACTGCACAGCTTGCCTCCAACCTCGAAAACGGAAATGACCTCTACGAAGTGTGAGTCGTAATAGTTGTTAGCGTGAATCATAGATTAACAACATCTTAGCACAATGCATCCAACCTTCCATCACTCCATTTACTGTTAACCAATAATTATGCTTCCAATGGTTACTTTGAACCTCTATTTCAGAAAAAAGAGCTAATTATTTTTTTCATGATTTTCGTTTCCAACAGGCAAACGTTACCTTTAAATTCAGTGTTAACAGCGAAGAATATTTCATTTTAAATTGGTGACATTGATTACAAATATATAAATATACACATACAATTTTGAACCTAAATACTGTTTTCATATTTGAATTATGTATTGATAACCAGTATTAACCTTAAGCATGACAAAGGTTACGCCCCCATTGTGCCGTGCCCCTTACTCTTTGACATTTGACATTCTACGCTCTTACGCATAACTTAACTTTCTTTACATGGCACACCATGTTAAAGGAGAATGAAAAAAAGGAAGATATTTCTGGTCATATTTTTTTTCAATGACTGTTTCTGTTTTATAGGAAGAATCCTCACTCACAGTTTCAGATATCACTCTGAAAGTGAATTGACAATAAGCAATCCTATTTTTGATTTTTAATACTTTATTTTTAATTGTATTTAAAAAAAAAAGTTTTTGTAAAGGTTGCATATTTCAGCAGCAAAACTAATTATAACTGATCGAAATGATTACCAGGCCGAAAAGGTGTCATACTTTTTCACTATCATTCATAGAACGTTTATTCTACAAATCGTTTCCGCCTTAGGTTACTCATATTTATTGTTAAAGTATCTTCCGTCTAGACATGCAATGAAAGTGTTCAAGAATTGAGCCATTCATCTGTAAATCGTCTGATAAAAATTGTATTATCATCAAATTTGTGATTTTTGTTTCATTATTAGTGTGAGATGGGATAGTGGCTAAAGCCTTAATTTTCTCGAAAAAAATCAAGAAAGTAAATTTAGTTGCTATGTATCCATTGATGATAAACCCCATCAACATTTCGTGATTCAGCTTGGATACGTATATGTATAGTCTGGAGCTCAGTTTCTCCTCTCTTCTTGTTGAGGAAAAGAATGATCGAAGATATCACATTGTTGTGTGTGTCATTGACATTTTTTTAAAATCAGTGGATGATAAGGGCGACACAGGCGTAGATCTGGGCCCTGTTTCATTATAAAGTACAAACTAATACTATTAGTCTTGTAGATTCATCTTAATTCAATTACACAGATTTGTACAACAGTAACTTGAACTTTAGTATTTTTTAATTCCTGTTATATCACTAATAGTCTTCCCTATCATGAAAAAAATAAGTACTAGTATTATTACCACACTAGTTTCTACACTTGTACTAGCAACTAATACTATTAGCTTTCATTATGAAACAGGGCCCTGAAGACACACAAACGTACAAACGGGACCGTTTATGTTACAAAACGAGGAATATTAATAGAGGTCGAGAGTATTATACAAATTCAAGGTTGAATTTTTTCGAGCAAGTAAGAGCCCGTTTAAATTTCAATCAAATAAATTTTAGGATGTTTAAAGATTGTTCAAATGCTAAAAAAGACAGTTAATAAATAGTTATTTGAAAACAAAAATGAATGAATGCCTTACAGTCTTTCCACTGAGACATAAGGTGGTTAGGGGTTCAATAAGCTTAAAAATTTTAAATTAAAACTTCCGACTGCCCTACAGTATACTTTAATAATGTGGCTCTCATCCCTGTAGAACAGATTCGTTATCCTGGACTACATCTTGACAAACGACTAACCTGGAATCCTCACACAAGACTGAAAAGACAGGAAACTGCATGCAGATTCCGACTATTACAGCACTTACTAGACAAACGGTCTAAACTTCCAACTCATTACAAAAGACTGATCTACATGACAATAATAAGGCCCATCTGGACATACGGAGTTGAGCTTTGGGGCTCCACTAAACCTTCGAATTCCTCTCGTATCCAATCTTTACAATCCAAAATCCTTCGTAAAATCCTCAATGCTCCTTATTTTGTTACTAATAAAACCATCCATAAAGACCTAAATGTTCCTTATGTAACCGATCTAGCCCGAACCCGATATTATTCCTTCCATAATAAACTCCCTAACCACCCAAACCCACTCGTTTCTAACCTTGCTTCCTCTTCCATTCCTGGCAATCCTCCGAGGCGCCTGAAAAGAAGATGGCCTCGTGACCTTATATTGTAAACTGTTTTTAGAGTTCTACTGCTGGGTAGTTTCTCTACATCCTGTATCATATCATTATGTCATTATGATCAAATTTACTGGTTGTATTTTTTTATACAGTTGTAAATATCAATAAATAAATAAAATTAAAAAAAAAAATTAAAACTTAGAAGAAATAAAGTTTGTTAGATCACCTGAACAACCTTAATCCTCAGGTTAATCATGCTTTAGCGGAAAGACTATAGTAAGTTAAATCCACCTTAACAAATACGAAAAAGATAAAGCAATGTATGGGTTTTACCTACGATGATTGGCTATAACACGGTTAACGCATGGTGAGAACAAAGGGACGAACTTATTATTTATTACCGACAGGATATATCCATTTCAAGCCATACAAACAGAGAGCTGGATATATACAGCCATATTGAGGGTTGGTTCTTGCTGGTTGGCCAATATAGGAGGCCGTAAACGCCACCTGGATAAGTGACCATAAACAGCTCCTCAAAGGACCCAATCAGCAGTAAACAAGTTCAACAAATTCTTGTTTTTATTAATTGTCTGTATTACCTCTCGAAATAAGAAGCCCTTGTTTAACAATCTTCAATAATGGCTGCTAATAACAAAGCATTCAATGCGCATGATCATTCCAACCTTTCCGACGAGATAAAAAAAAAGTGAGGGAAATAACATTTATGACCTCCAGTTTAAGGACCTTCAAGAGTATTTTCAAAACACATCATCCAATCGACAATTAACATCACGAACATTAACTAAAGTAATTACAGCACATTTCATTTCCTAGCCGTACACTCAACAAACTAAACTCTCAAACTTAATATAAACTCTCCAAATTAAAATGATTCAAACAATTAATGAAAATTATAAATTCATGAAGTTTGTAAACGCTAGATTTATATTTAGTTTAAATTATTTATTATTTGATTGACTGTGCCAGACTCCTTGTTGGGAGCTAGACGAAGCTGGGAAAGGTATTCTAATCCAGTTTTTTTTTTGTATTTTTCTATAACTGAATCGGCCATGTGACAATAGGTAGTCAATATGTATTATTACAATTTGATACGATTGTAGGAATTGATAATTTGGGGGTTCAGCTTCGTGCATAAAAGACACACCTAACGATTTACTATATTATAATGATAAAAAAAAACAATTAATGGAAGCATTAAGTACTCAATCATACCATACGATGTCTTACCACACAGTAAAGCTAGTAAGTAATTTTCATAGTCATTTCCACTATCATTGTGAGCAAGACAATTAAAAGGTTCTCTATTTTAGTAAAATTGCATTCTTTTTCAATTATTTTCTTAAAAGAAAGGATTATTAATTGTATTTTTATAAAGCAAGTGGAAATATACTTAGCACCATTGTAAAATAAACCATCGAGATGCACATATTAGATAAAGAGACACAAAAATAAAATAAATCACCTTAAACATTTAAGGTATATTAATAATAAATATTTCTTAAAAATCATAATAATAAATTATAATTGAAGAATCAAAGAAACACAAAAAAATTGACTAAACAAAAATAAAAAAATATTTATAGAGAAATCTACTACGGTGCTTAGGGCCGTGTTTAGAAATGACTGTAATGTTTTTCCTTTCGTACAGACTGAGTTTGAAAAAAAAAATTTATACCAATCTTTGAAAATTCCAATGACGCGCAGATTTTATATTTAACATGTTTGGTAACAGATTATGACAAAGTAAATTAATTCCTTCCTAAAAGAATTAAACCATTATTTATTTGACAATCATCGGAAGAAATTCTTATTATCTATAACAAAATGGACTTGGAATTTTACATTTCAAATACTAATGACATCAAATGCAAAAAAAAAATCTTGTATATAATATTGTACATAATCTTTTACGAGTTATAAGATTGATAATGTTATAATTTTTATAATCTATGAGTTATAATCTCCAATATGATTTATTTGGGGGAAAATATATGTACTCACGAATTTTATGAAAATAAAAATAATTATGCATCAGGTGACATATATAATTAAGTTATAAGTAATCTTGTAAATGGAAACGTATGGATATATATTTATTATTTTTTAACCAAGCATTGGTTGGTGTTATCCTAAACAAAATAAACATTGAAAATTGATTAAAATGTAATAAATGAATAAGAATACAAAACTTACTTCGTAAATTGAATATGATAGTAAAGTGTTCATTCTAACCTGAAACAAAAAAGTAAATATTATTACAACTATGCTTTTCAACAAGTAATATTCTATAAAGCATATATTTTTAAGTTGCACAACCATCATATGAATTGTAAATTTCTATTGTTAATATTATAGTATGTAAGATTTATTAATTCTTTAATAGCTCGAATTGTTATAGTAGGTAATTTAAAAGCTTAATCTCATTCTATTAAATGATTAATATTCATTTCCAATATCTGTAATATCTATTTTTATTTTACTAGAAACAATTTTGTAACCCTCCAGATCTCCGTTTTCCATGAAAGCTTTGGAATATAAGGCCAACAGTTGAGTCAAGCAGACCTGCGGTTCACCTACTCCTGTTTACCCGATTTATCTCATCTTTGTTTTAGTCAATTACTAGACTTCACAGTTTGGTCCGGAGTCAAGAAATCTTTCGTTGTGACAATTTTCTCTACATAACCCCACTCCCTAACCCTTACAAACATTTAATTATTTTCTCTGTAATTTTTGTATTAAAAAATCAATCTATATCAGAGGTTCCCATAGAATGATTCATGTGCTGCCGATCCCAGGTAGGGACAAAAGGAGAGTCTCTCCGGGAAAATCCGGGAGTCAAGAAATCTTTCGTTGTGACAATTTTCTCTACATAACCCCACTCCCTAACCCTTACAAATATTTAATTATTTTCTCTGTAATTTTTGTATTAAAAAATCAATCTATATCAGAGGTTCCCATAGAATGATTCATGTGCTGCCGATCCCAGGTAGGGACAAAAGGAGAGTCTCTCCGGGAAAATACCCGAAAATTAGGTTTCCTAAAAGGTATTTGAGGTGATTTCGTACTGGATTTGCCAGTTACAAACCTTCAAACAACAAACAAACATCATGAAAGGCAAACAAAGGTAAGCATGTTGTATAGCCTAATTAATATTAATAAAAAATAAATATTATATGAGAACTTTTCAATCAAAAGTTACTACTGGCAGCTAAAGGGTTTTTAGACAAACTAAAATTCTGCACCAAAAACTTGTTCAGTTAATTTCAAAAGTTTTTCACTGTCATATGAATCGAGATTTTTGATAAATATCCAACATACCAACATGATATGCGCCTATGAATTTTAAATAATAACTTTCCTAAATTGAATTTTGATTCAAAAAAACTCTTTATATGATAATAAAATTTAAAAAAAAATATTTCCTACTGGTATTGCTGTCCAGAGTATGAAATCACGCATAAACTATTTTTTTTTTTTTTTTTTTGAACAAAAAGTGAGAAATATTTTAACCATAATTTTAATGAAAACGTTTCCTTATGATATAACAATGATTAAGATTGCTAAAAAAATAAATTAAATCCACATCTGGAACGATAACGACACCTGAAAGGTTACGGTAAAGAAACTATGATATTATAAGTAATTTATATATTTTTATAAATTTCAATATAATCAACTTAAGTAATAATAAAAAGAACAGTTTTGTCTTTCTCTTCTTTCATTTCATTTGTAGGAACCACTCATTGCCCAAAACTACTCAACTGTTTTCGGCGAAACTCAGTATGAATTGAGGGAATAGATAAGAACAAAGAGTTAAGAAAAAAACATTTTGGTGAAGTTTTAGTAGTCTGGATGAGCCTATGAATAGTGAAAACTGATTGGAATTGTATCATGGTAACAATGATAAAAATATGACAAAACTGGAATATGGTGGCAATGGCTAATTTTAGAAATATTTCAATTACCGCTATTACTGATTGCCCAAATTTGTGCCAGATTATAATAATACATATCAATAAATGAAATGATTAAAAAAAAGAAGAAATATTTTGAAAACGTAATGGGAAGCACGTTGAATAAACGATTATAAAATATTTTTGAACCCGTAGCACAAACCATAGTAAAACAGGTGATAACAAAAGTTCAGAGGCAGTTATTGTGCGTATCACGTTAATAACTAACGAACCTTTAAAAAAACTTCAACTGTTTAATTTATTTAATCATAAAAGAAATAGTTTTATCAGTTCTTAGAGAATGAATTAAACTATATGGTTTAAATTAAAATATATGGTCACCACTATATTTAAGTAAGGAATTTAAATATAACTGCTTTTTGGAAACATAAAAACATCTTTCCCACTACTTACTTATCCAATGTACTTCTCTGAATATTATATTTGCGTTTAGAAGTCTTTATTTTGCAAAAATGCTTCAGGTAAATTAATAAAACTAATGAATTCAGGAAATGCGCTTTTCCGTATTAGTTACTTAAACGGAGTTATCATGATATAACGGATTGTCACGGCTGATTAACTATGACAAATAAAGTAATGGCTCTTTACCATAACGATCATTTTCAGAGTTAAGAACTGTTCAATTTTTTCACATTTCGGGAGTTACTAACCGTGAAAGGACAAAAGATCTCTTTCTGTAGGATGGCAGATTTAGAAGGATGGATGGGTGAGGTCCGATAAAGTGAAGGTATGCAGCCAAGGATAAAATGTTATGAATTTTTGCTTCACCGGTCTGTGGTTGAGTCAAAACAGAAAACAGCAGACGTTGAGCTTTGAAAATATAAGAAAGCAGAGTTCCATTTATGTTAATGTCATAAAATGACTAAGGCATTTCTGTAATTACACGAAAAATATTATATAAATTCGAATCCGATATTAAAATTACTTTGGTCAAAACGCTAAGGTAGAATCAAGAATTAGACTTACATTATTTGTAGTAGCAGAGTTGATCGATTAAACGTTTAGACTACGAGTTACACTTTGATAGAAGTAAACAGGTTGTGAGACTGTTGTATCAGTAATATTCGATGTCTTATCTATTTCTTTTTCTTTTACAAACTACAAAACTAATTTTGTGCTTGGAAAGTCTACTATTATATTAGCAGTTAATCCATCCTGAATTACCCACATGGTTATAACTTATTTTTCAACATTAAAAGTGTATAAATAATATATAAATAAATAAAAATAACAATAAAACACTATATACCACCAAATCTTCATATTCCAGACCAGTGATTCCCAATCCATAAAATTCTGAGGATCACTAAGGTGGAAATTGATTGCGGTCTACTCCTTTAAGAGGCGATAAGATTCCTTTTAGATTTGCAAATTAGGTTACTTGAAAGTGAATTATGAGACACTCTTTTTGTACATTAATCTTTGGAAACCATTCAGCAACCACCCGCTAATTTACCATCAAAAAATATAATTAATGAAATAATTATAACAAAAATAAGCGTTGACAGAACCTCCCTCGACCCACCTCAAGGCTCTTGTGGCCCATCGGATGGAACCTTGGTTCTAGATATTACCATATCTAATGATGAAAAGATGGTAGTGGATCTATATGTTAAACTACATTGGAGTGAATCATAACGAGCTATTTGATTCTTGTTCTGTTATGCCAGAACATATCATGTTAAACTGAATATGAAGATGCTAGTTAACGGCACATGAAGGAATTATTAACAAATAATGCGTTATTTTTTCTTTTAAATAATCAGTATTAAAATTTTAGTTAAAAAATATATAAACAATCTTTAGAAAATATGTTATCTGGGAAGATTTTATATATTATCTAATTGGGTGTATGGAATTATCTTCCTTATTAGATAAATCGTGTTTCGGGGCCGTCGCCGTCGCTGCACAAACATTGTTGCCTTCTTTTAACTTACTTATAATACATGACAATTCTCTATACTAGTCCAGTGCTAATAATATTATATACACCCAAGTAAAAAAAAAATCAATTAAATTCATAAATTCACTTGTAGTTTGTATCACACATAATAATTTTGTCCAGGTAGAGATTCTTTCTCAGAGAAAGAAGACACTCGGTTTAAAGTATCGAATTCCTCAGATGCTCCTTCCACCAAAGCGACTACTGAAGGAGAGTGACGATTGGATACGATGAAAAATTATGAATCCCGGAATGAGCTAATGGGGCGGTGATGGTGCAGAAGGAAGATGGACTAGCGGACTATATAAGGAGGAGCCAGCCCCCGACTGGAGAATTGGCCATAATGCTAGCCCTCCAGCGACCGTTACCTAGGCCTCACCTTATAGGTCGTCCTCGCCAGAATCTGCAGCGTTGTTTTCTCTCGAGATCCGCCTTCAGTTCTGCTTCTTCAAGGGCTGGCTGTAAGATATCGAAACGCACCTGCCTTGTGTTAATATCAGTTGAGCATAAAGAAACCGCAACAAACAGTCAGGAATCAACATGTCATCTAGTTTGTGCAGGAATATTCCAAAACGAGAATGGCGATTAATAGAAGCGTCAAGAATATTATTCAGAGATAGAAATCTTCGATTGGGTACTTATTGTTTATTTTATGGACCTTAAAAACTACTCAGAATATCGATCAAATAACATTCTATATTTTTTCATTTTCACAACTTATATTTTATTACATTCTGAAAAAATCAAATTATGTACAAGTAATCCTCATTCCGGTGTTTTATATTATGCAGTGTGTATACTATATAATATATTACATCTTACAATATTTTTTTTTATCAGTAGAAATTAATTACTGTCATTCATTTATTTGTATAAATTATTGAACAATTTTATTTTTGAATTATTCTAAATTATGAGTGAAGATTGTTGGATGCGGTCAGAAAAAACACAATTATTTATTCGTGCCAACGTTTCGATCTGAGTTTCAGGTCTTTATTAGGGAGTTTTCGGCAGAGATTCTCCCTGATGAAGATCTAAAACTCAGGTCGTAACGTCGGCACAAATAAATATTTTTTTGTTTATTTGTGTTTTTTGCTGACCGCAACACCCGAATATCTTCGCCACTTATTAATCTCGGTCAACTATCTATACTTCATTATTCTAAATTATATTTTATTTATATTCTATACTTTGTATACATTATCGTCGCTAAAACTAAGCTTTTTCAATATATGATGAAATGATCTATTATCGTGGGATGTTGGAGCGGGACGGAAAGATAAGATTTGCACTAAGACGTTTTAATTACTACATGATAACCAATGAATAAAAACGAAGTATTGAATTCTCTTTTTGGGATAATCATGGTATAGCTAATCATCGGCGTCGATTCTAAGCCGGACTAGGGGTCGACTTTTATTTCTGTGGCTAACTGTCTCCACAAAATTAACGCTTTACCATCATAATTAATAATTTGATATCAATCTATTGATATTTTTTTAACTGTTAATTATTGACGTCACACGTTACACTTTTTTGTTATTAGAAGAAGAATATATCTAAACTTTTTTGTTTTGTTTTTAACATTTACACGAAGCAACAACATATTAACTTAGTATTTAATTCATTATTTAGCTATTTTCCTTAGAACTTGGAGTACTATTGTCCATGACTTGAAGGATTGAAAAATTTTCAGATAAAAAAGAAGAATACATGACATAAGATTATCTGGAAATAGATCAAAAAGATTATGATAGCGTTTGTGTGGGTTAAACCTATTTTTAAAAATGAAATTGGTTAATGATAATGTCCCTTTAAAAATGTCGACTATACTTTGAATACCAAATAGCGATAGCGATGGCGGAGTAAAGGGTCGATTTATTGGTCCATCAAAAGTAATGAATATTAATTTGTCAATCTCTTTTCTCTCTTCCACAAAACGTTATCTATATCCTAAATAACAGGAGCGACATTTCCATAAGAACCGAGGACGCAATACGATCAGTATCTACCAGGACAGGCTATCATCAATATTACTCTTCGAGATAGTGAATCCGAAATGACGTATCCGATGGATATTTATGAGTGACCAAACTGGATAGAACAAGGCCGGGTCCTAATCTTATACAAAATTCCGACTCCAGGAGCACCATTGTGGGTGTATTAATTTAATTTATAAGGAGGTATATATAGATATATATTTATATGTGTGTATGTAAGGGGGAGGGGAGAGAGGAGGCAGGGACCAAATGCACTTTCCGTGTAGGAGAGCGGGACAAAAAGAAGGCACTGGAGAGGAGGAGGATTTGGGCCCTTGTAGCCGGGGCGCATATCTCTTCTCAATTACACAATCTTATCTTTCTCACCTCTCCGTTCCCTAACGGTATAATAAAATAACAACAACTCGTTAAAATACTGGCCCCCTTCATAAAAAGAAATATAGAGGCGTTTTGTTTCCTATCCGCTCCTGGTCATAGCTGAACGCCCTCAGGGCTTAATGAAAAAAAAAATACATATTCCAATTTATTAAGTACTGTTAGACCAATTATAAATTTATATCCAAAGAACAAAAAAGTAATACAAACATTTATTCTGTAAGCGTTCTGAAAAAAGGACGAATCCAACCATTTTAGGAAGAGTCCTTTTGTACTTCATCAGGTCTGGAAAATTCTTAATAGATACCAATACCTTTAACATGTTTATATTTTTGGGAACTTGGAGTTTATAACAATAAGGTTTTACTCTATTTATTGTTACTAATGTTTGTAAAGAGTTACAATTAGCTTTTATCCCGCCTCCATACCAATCTTCATTGTTCAACGATCTGAAACTTCATCGGCAAAAAAAAACTGTCTAGATGCAAGTCGTTAAGATGGAAATCGAGCAGAATAATGCCTAATTTTTTTTTCTTCTATGGTATTGAATTTTGTTAGCTATAATTTAATTAAATGCTTCTTATTAATAAGTAAAGTTTTTGAGCATCTAGTTCTGCCATTCCTTAAATTTTATGAGTTATTTTGAGTCATGATGCTCTTCATCAAACTTCAAAGCTTACTCTTTAACGACCATGGTTTCAGATCACTAAATGTAATTTTTAACAAATATATTTATTTTTTAAAAGAAAAAGTGCAATCTGAAAAACTTAATTTTAAAAAATAATATTTCCATATTTACAAAAATGTATTGCAGCAGACACTTAAATAGTATTTCACCCAGATGGACTGATTAGTATTAATTACTATTCCAGTAAAAAAGCAAAAACTCAAAAATATTCAATTTGTTGGATTCACTTTTTTTAAAGAACATTATTTTTATATCGACCATAAAAATGTTCTCTCCGATTTTTTTCTTGTTTTAAAAAAAAAAAAAAAAAAAAAAAAAAGCTCGATAACATATGCCTATTCTACAGGAAATTAATAAAAGGATATAATAAATTTCTGGGACCTTTCCCTGGAGATAAGATCGTGCTTCCAGACAGATGGCCCTTTCGATAGTTAAACCTATCAATACGTCTAGACCAAAGCTACAGATAAATTGGAACATTCTAGAGTAAACAGGTAATAGAATAGGCAATTAATTTCAAAAAGTAAAACGAGCAGAAAAAAAACCTCTAAGCAATTAATAATTTATTTATTTTTTTTTTTACTCTAACAGTTTTTTTTTTCCAAATCTTCTCCAAATAATTACATTTTTTTAAGGAAAAAAAACTTGATTAATTATTATTAATTATATTATTCATTCATTATTATTATGTAGATTTCCACAAATCTCATTTCTGTAGATTGCATGAACAAATCTCTAAGGTATATGTTATTTCAACGTAAAAGTTGAGTAGTAAATCGCTACCAATTTAATGAAGTGTAATTATTGAATGGCTTAATAGTTCTTTTAGTAATAAGTATAATTAATATTAATGTTCTTTCTCTTAACTCTTTAAGTGCAAATCGACGGTATATCTTTGCTTAGCGATGAGATCTTCCTATTCACATTGCAAGGGGATACTACCTTATAATAAAGTTATAAATGATATAATTTGATCGGAAAACAACTTAAAGATGGTGCAAATATTACACAATGTTTATGATCTAAATTAATTATTATTACAAAAGAATGTGAAAATAATCACGGGTTGACCTGTGAGACTAGATTTTTTGTGGAAAACATGCATTTCCGTTCAAAACTCGAATTCGAACTTTTTTACGATCTACTATATATTCCATATACAGGTAAATGAAAAAGATATAAATAGTCCCATAATTTTGGAGAAAATCAAGGCATGATAAGGTGGATGAAATTTTACTTTCACATACCTATATATGAAATACATAGTAAGGAGAAGTATTGCGATAGTGGAAAGTTTAAATTCCAGCTGTTAACGGAAACACACGTTTTGAGTCCAAATAACAAAGTCCTACAAAGTGGTGTGTGCCCGAGCACATGAGGATGTGAGTGTGTAGCTAAAAAACGAAAATTTGAACGAAACTGAAATTACACACATAGGACTAGTTGATGCCCGGGATATTACAGCTACTTTTTCGTTAAAATCTATTAATCACTTTATAGAATCGATTTACACATTTATTTGATTTTCTCAAAAACGGCCCAAAGATTTTTACAAAACTAGGTATATCAATGTAAAATTACGTATTCTTTAAAATCAAATAGGTTTAATGGTCTTTGAAAAAATTTGACATGGCTTAAATGTGGATTTGAAATTTTAAAAAAACCCTCTAAAATGTTCAAAAAATACCCATCTCACATTATTACTAGTTATTAAAATGAATAAATATGAACTATGAAAGGATTTAATCACTTAAGGAGGTAGAAGGAAAACTGTTTTTTCCAAGTTCAAAACACATTAGCGAAGATAAGAATACGGAAATAGGCGCGTTAAATGTCGTTGAAAAGCAAAAGATTTTAGAAAATAATAATATATAAAAAACAAGTGATGGAATGTAATGGAGAATGACGAGAAACGCATAAATAAAAGGTCTGATCTAACAAGCAGGCGCAAGCACAAGGAATTTTCCGTTTCAGCAAGCCTGATAACTTTTAATTGGAAAGTCAACAAAATTATCAATAATTTTGTCAACAAATTATCAACTGACCTCTCCTAACACCTTACAAACATTTTTTTAGTTTAATAACGTCTTTGAATAATGTTTTACTACAATGTACACAGTTTGCAGTAGATGTTAAATTTATCAACTTTTGGGGTTTTCAAATTATCATAAATTAGAAGGGAATAAGGATCCCTTCTCCTACGAACCCCTCTTCCATGTAATAACCATCCTGCTGCTAAATAAGGATTGAAATTAACGATAGATAAGATTTGAAATTAAACAAAAAAAATGGTAACAGACACCTCTGTTTTTGTTTAGCTAACGATATTTGTGGTCACCAAGAGATGGTTATTTCTTTAGCTAAACAAGAACATTACAAATCTTTGCAGAAATCACGAGTAAACAATTTAATTGATAATTAAAACAGTCTTAGGGGCAATGAACGATAGCAGTAATTCAGATTCATTTATGAGCTTGTGAATAATTATTCATTGCACTAATTTAGGATCGAAGAACCCTTTCGAAACATCACAATAACTCAGACCCCCATCAAAATACTTTGAACTATTAGGGTGACCATAAGTCAAATTTTAAAAGTTAGTTATTATAACATAAAATAACTATTCATGGATTTATTTTTCAACTTAAAATTGGAATTATTAAACTGTTCCTGAGTTAACTAGATTACAAAATTAAACGATTCAAATCTTGAGTGTATTTTGAACTTTTTATGCATTATCAGAGAAAGATATAAAGAGTGGAATGGGTGTTCCTTTAACTAAGCAATCTTTTCGTCAGTTATGACTGTTGGTTTTGTAATTGGAAAATGGAAGATTTTAAAAATAAGCAGAAATAAAAAAATAAGAAGAAAAAAAAGGGGAGAATTCATTGAGATGTCTCCTAATTTAACGCTTTACGGATATATTTAGCGATTATACTCATAGAAAAAAGAAGGGGCTCAAAACTTGTACGCACCGAGATGATAATAAAAGGCAATCACAAAGGACCGAAGGGTTTACGGCTGTTCCGGATTAGTGGGTAGGAATTGAGACGTAGCCGAAATGAAGCTTGAGCCAGGTGAGGCACGTACCTTTCGGCAGGTGACCCCCACAACAAATTAGTATCCGCTGTTGCAGAGGCTGTAAATATATCCGAGATTGCATCTCCACACCCTTCCTCATCGACCGTTAACGTCTCCGCCGGGTACAGCCTCCCCGTCGATGCTAGGGTTGGAAACTGCTATCAGATCCTCCGGGCATCTGACCCACATCCCCCGTCCTGGTTAGTACACATAACGTTATTCGGAAATATATCTTGCTCGGTCTAGGCTTCGTGCCGGCACGCACGGGCTATAATCTAGATAGTTCATTACATTTAACGAATTACAAAAAATATTTCACCGGTCGTGAAAGTGCACCTCGCAAGAGCTTTGAAGCCGTTAAGCAGCTGAGCAGTTTCGAGTTAAAAATTCCTACAGCGCACTAGAAGCCCGTTTTGATTTATCATGGACGTGTCCGCATGACTACAAGTTTATGTATTTTTTTTTGTTTGGTAACTCTATTTATTATTCCTCACTCCTTAAAATATAAATGGACAATCGGCGGATAGTATGGCAAAGTATTCCACATTATGATATTCGCACAACAGAAAGAATATAACTTAGCGGTACATCCCGGAACATCCCTTCCTACACATCTACCTTTAGAAGTTACGAAAGAAAATATATCAGGTCACTGAGACGTTATTCTTTCCAATGTACTTCTAATATTTCAGGTATACATGTATTGGCCATCATTAGTAATTTTTGATATGTTTTGCAGTGAGTCCGTTATGGTATTATTTTGATGGTTCGTGAATCTAAGTATTTTATTGGAATATTTAAATAACTATGATTACAATTACGTTTGAAAACAATTTGTATGAAATAATTACCTACTTATTATTATTATTAAGATATGTAAAGAAGAAAGTACATCTCCACGAGATATTTGTAGAACAAGTAATATCGCAACCGTGGAAAGTATTTTTACTCTAATCCTCATTATGTTCTTTTAATTTTTAGTTTATAAAAAATCATTTAATAGAGTCAGTAATATTTGTTTTTTATTCTTCAGAAAGAGCTACGCGCCAAAAATGCTTAATTTTGTTAGTAATTTTTTTTTAACGAAAAAATCGATAAAACCTATAATGTTTCCGGGAAAATGCTGAAATATTTAGCAAAAAGCCCCATAACAATTGGATGAACGGTATGGCAGCCCATAAAGTACGAACAAACAAATATTAATTTTTAAATATTATATAGTTTGAACTTGCTCGATTTTAAGTGTGAAAATTCTATCCTTTTTCATAAAAACTTGATAATTAATAACTAAAATAAAATAATTCAAATTATACTTTACCTGCAAGCCCGGCTGTGCTTCGCTATTGTTAGATTTAGGAGTATTTTAAATTTAGATCGCATGAGCACAATTGCCTAGACATAAAATAAATAAATATGGTTTTGTTTATTTATGTTGTTCTTTGCTGACCGCACCCCCGGCAAACTTCTCCAATCAGAAATAAAAAAACTTTTATTTTATATTTCCGGTTGTAATTCGGTTAATTATGACCGTTTCATGCCAATAGCGAAGCGCCTAACAATAGCGAAGCGCAGCCGGGCTTCCAAGTAAAGTATAATTTGAATTATTTTATTTTAGTTATTAATTATCAAGTTTTTATGAAAAAGGATAAAATTTTCACACTTAAAATCGAGCAAGTTCAAACTATATAATATTTAAAAATTGATATTTGTTTGTTCGTACTTTATGGGTTCATCCAATTGTTATGGGGCTTTTTGCTAAATAATTCAGCATTTTCCCGGAAACATTATAGGTTTCATCGATTTTTTCGTTAAAAAAAATTACGAACAAAATTAAGCATTTTTGGCGCGTAGCTCTTTCTGAAGAATAAAAAACAAATATTACTAACTCTATTAAATGATTTTTTATAAACTAAAAATTAAAAGAACATAATGAGGATTAGAGTAAAGTATGTCAACCAAATTCTTATCAGGAAAAAGCAAATCACATTCCTTTTTAACGCCGTCTGAAACACTCAAAATCAATTTTTCAAGAAAATGAAAAATTTTAAATTTTTTAGGAGTTTTTTTTTTTTTATTGCGGTGACCATTGCTTCACACAATCGTTCATATGTCCTATCCATTATATGCAATTTCTACGTAAAGTTGGAACAAAACATAGATTTAATAAGGGAATTAAATTGATTAGACCCGGTTTGTAACCTTTGGTGCAATTCATACATCCCTAAACCACTGCCAACCACCAATCTAAACCACTGTTTGGTTATATTGGTTGAGTCATGCTAAAGTTAATTTTTTTTTTATTATAGGGTTATTATATAAAAACTGTTGATATTTTATGGAACAATAGTCACCGTCTTAGCACTTCATCTATATATTAATTGATATCAAACTTTCAATAAATGTATATACATACTCAAATATAGCTATAGTGAAGCATTGCCAGATCAATGAGTCAAAACTCATTTATACAAAATTATACTGATAAGGGTCCGTTGAGGGTTTGTCAATTTCCTTTGAGTGAGCGAAACAAGAGAAAATCTACAGTTATGTTATCATTAAACCCAGAAATAACAATAATATACGAGGGAATACCAGTTTTTTTTTTAATTTTCCACAGCTAGAGCTTCTTTTGCATACTTGTACCTACATAAATAATAAAATGTAAATGTAAAGAAAATAACACAATTTTCTTTCTGTCTTGACTTATTTAGTTAGGCTTGAGCAGCAGAAAGCTGCGAAATCAATTCGTCCGAATTAGCAAAAAACCGCATGTTTGATCCAAATGCGTGGGTGGATGGGGGACTGCGTCTACTAGGCCCGTATTGTTCGTCAGTTTTCGTCCGAACAGGTGCGAAGTTGAAACCGATCACGTCTTGCTGAGATTTAGTCACGAAGAAATGGAAAAAAGAGAGTGAAAAGGTAATTTCACGGAAGAAACAACAAGAATGCATCGAAATATGTCCGGTTTTCATTTGAAAATAGAAAGAAGTAGTGGTTATCGTCATTTTAAAGATGCCGCAAACATGAAAATTCACGGCATCGTAAACTCTTTTCTTTTCGCGTTAATGTGATTTTGCGTCTTCGTCGATCTTGCCGTTACGTTGAAGACTCAAAGGTGATAATTCCAAAAAAAAAAAACTCTTCATCACAAAACCGTCCCGTAAAGCCATTTCGTCTGCTCCGAATCCGGATGAATATTGAGGCAATAATTTATTTCGTACGAGCGGCGTTCGCATGACTTCGTGGCTTCGCAATTCGCATGAGTTTTCAAAGTATACAAAAATGTTTTGGGTCTTTTAACAATGAAAAATGAAATCCTAAGACAAATATTTTAACAGAACGAGGAAATTTCAGCTCAAACCATTTCTAATGTCATACGGAAATAATATTTCACGCAAATAATTTGGTGAAGCTGAAGATGATTTACCGCTAGGTGAATCAAAAATGCGAAGGTTATCAAAAGTACGAGTATTATTATTTAAACTAACAATTATATTATAACAACACTCAGTAAGAAAAAAAAATCAAAATAGACGAGTAACTTACATCAGGAAAATAATGATTTGTGACTGCAGTATCACTTATTGATTCTTAGCAACACACCCTGCACACGTTCTTCAGTTAGGCTATGAAATACGACTTGAAAGGGTGGAGGATTCATCTCCCGGACGAATATCAATTCGCAAGCAATTAAATAACAAAATATATTGATTAATCGTGTGGCTGTAATATACGACAGCTTTCCAGGAAATGAAAAAGTATTAACCATTAACGGGATAGTCTAAGCAGGTAACATGAATACAGTACTGTGTTTACGAACATAGATACTGCAATTCGTTAATCATACGATCTCCATCGTATATCAGTAACGGAACACTATGCAATCGGTTTTATCACACAAATATCAACCGTGCAAAATAATTTACTAAAAATGAATTATTTATATAGAAATATATTTAATTGTATAGTAAAAAAGAAAAATAATTAATTAGGAGTTATATCAGGTATCAATCCTTCCATAATAAACTCTCTAACCACACAAATCCACTATTTTCTAACTGCTCTAACTGCCTCCTCATCCATTCATGACAATTCTCCGAGGCGCCTGAAAAGAATATGGTTTCGAGACCCCCTAATGTATAAATATTATTAGAGTGCTAGTAATGGGTAGTTCCTCCATCATATTATTATGATTTTGCATCATACTGGATATATTTTTAAGTAAATACAGTTGTAAATATCATTAAATAAATTAATAAAAAAAGTTACATCAGGTAAAAAGATAATTGGGTAAGAAAATAAAAAATTAATTTAAGTTTGACATAAAAAAAATATTATACTATTCAAACGGGTTGTTTGGCTAGAAAATTATACTTGGCAAAACAATAATCACAATAAAATTTTAATTTGTCTGACAGAATGCTCAATATATCTGTAGACAAATTTAATACATCCTTAATCTAACGAAATGAACCGTTATAACTCTCTACTTTTTCTGTATTTTTCATTTAAAAATCATCCTGCTAGATTATAAAGTAATCAAGGGACGATGAAAAATCTAGCACTTCATCATTTTTAGCACCAATCTGACGAAATTTTGTAGCCATCGCGAGGTTTAGTTTTTCCTCATTTCTGACAAACCATTATTATTATGTAAAACACTGCACCAGATAATCTATTGAATATCAATTTTACATTTTGGCAGGTCTAGATTAATAAACATTATATAAAATTCATATAAATTAAAAAAGGAAAAAAAAGCCTTCCATCCAATTTATTTATTCATTCATTCAAATGACAAATTAAATATTTTAGCGGAAAAAAATTGTTTACCCCAACTAAATTAACCACTTTACCGTATAGTGTATTGGTAAAATAGTTTTTATTTTTATTTATTTATTTTTTTTTTAAATCCATAAAGACCTAAATGTTCCTTATGTAACCGATCTAGCCTGAACCCGATATTATTCCTTCCATAATAAACTCTCTAACCACCCAAACCCACTCGTTTCTAACCTTCCTTCCTCTTCCATTCCTGGCAATCATCCGAGGCGCCTGAAAAGAAGATGGCCTCGTGACCTTATATTGTAAACTGTTTTTAGAGTTCTACTACTGGGTAGTTTCTCTACATCCTGTATCATATCATTATGTCATTATGATCAAATTTACTGGTTGTATTTTTTTATACAGTTGTAAATATCAATAAATAAATAAAATAAAAAAATATTTTTTTTTTTGCAAAGCATAATCTTAAGAATAAAGGAAGTATTTTAAAGCTAGTTTTTAGAAAGATGAGACGCTTTGGGAAACAAATTAACTATTTTTCATTTATTATTACAATATTTTCTATTTATTGAAACCACTCATATACCGTGAAATATACAAAATAAAATTTTGCAAGATACATGTGAGTACATTAATTCGTATGAACATTTTCTCAACTGTTAAAAATGCAAGTAAATAAAACATGAAATTGCATAAAAATGCGGGCAATATTTATTGGTTAAATCTTCCCAAGTAGCAAAATGAATTTATCACCTTTTTCCATTCCCTTCTGTCCCAGGAAAGTATCGGATTGATAATATTTATTATTGAAATAATTAATTAACTGACTTCATTCATTAATGACTCATTTTCGAATAACTTACTGAAGAAGAAGGGATAGTGATCCATCATGTCTTCGTGTCGAAAGAACATAATTCCATATGAACCATTCAAATTCGATGCACGAGACAGTAGCGCAATAAATATATTACTTCCTGTACTTAACAAGCTCGTTATCCTCCACAGCGCTCCGTCAATACATATAATATTGATGGCCTTTTTGCATGAAATGGCAAAGTAAAATAAAGTTATGAACAACAAAATTTATAACAAAGTTCTACATACGTTTAAGATTGCTACTAGTTTATCGAGCTACTGCTTGGGACTAGAAATCCTGTGGAATGTTGCCCAGGAGGGACAGTACATCAAGCTGGAGGCAGGCAGAAGAACTCGCTTGTATTAGCATCTGTTAGCTTGTCACCTGCATCACTGCCAAGGCGCGGCTGTCTCTCGGAATACGGGTAACTGCGATGGTACCCAGCTAAGAAAATTTTAAAGATATGGTCAAAGGGAAAGAAAGGTTTTATACTTGATATTTATAAGCAAGCTCTAATTTAAGATAAAATTTTACCGTTGAAATGTAGCTCAGAGGTCGACCTCCTTTGACCAGGAGGAAGTCAGAGATTGTTTTAAGAGGTATAAAGACGATTGAGCTTAATCTTTACGGGCCACTGTCCCTTAAAATATCATCTAAAGAAGATGAAGCTGGTTGAGGATTCCACCTATCGTCTATGTATGGAAGACGAAGAAAAGGCAGAGAATTTTCTGAGTGAATTTGAAGACTGCAATATTTGGGACAGGATAGAGTGGAACCTAAAGACATTACTAGAAAAAACTCAAAAGAATTAATAAGCTTCTTATTCGTAAGAAGCGAAGGACTCATATGGAATATCTAATAGAAAAGAGGGGAACTCACAAAAGATCCAACTGGGTCGAAGTGAGGAAGGGATTTCCGACCCTCAGTGTAATAATAATAATACAGTTTAGATGTAGCTTGTATTTGTTCAAATTCATACAAAATTTGTAATATATTTTTGGGTTGGCATAGCACAAATATACATTTATAAAAACACTGTATGTTTGGGTAATCACTTTAACAGGGATTTTATAAAAATACAAGGACAAAAGTCTAATTTAACAATAATCTAGAACTATTTAGAAGCATTTTTTATTTTCTGCCATCTTCTTTTCCGATTTTCAGGTTTCTTATCATTTTGTTTCTATTTGTGAAAATAAAAATATTTTTAATCTAAGGTAATAAATAATTAGCCATACATCATGTTTACCATTTAACGTGGGAATACCAATGTTATTTTGCTAACTGAAAATTTGTGGAACTCATAACTGTTGTTTATTATGATATAGTTTAATGTGATAATATGGTTATATTGTTTAATTCAATTAGTTAATAAAGTGTCTAGAAGAAAAGTCAATGATGGCCTAACCTGAACCAAACATTGCATATTCCAGTTCGCATATATTACTGTAACAAGTATTCACTTTTTATTTCTGATTCAGGCTTCAATAATTCATTTTGTTACTTGGGAAGAAAACCGTATCAACTCAAACTAGTTTAGAGAAAATCCCAACCCAAAATTTAACTGAATATCATTATATCTTTAACTATACTTTGGTAGCACTCTAATTTTTAACAGAGTACAAATTCAAGATATTAGCATGTCATTGTTATAATGAAAAACCGTAAAAAAACCTTTCACACTCCTGGCCGTGACGTACGATTTTTACATTATATTTTTTAGGTATAGTTAGTTTGTTCTCTCTGTTTTAATATTTACATACATATTTCAGTGTAACCAATATTTCATAATACTAGTTTTTAAGATGAATTCAAATATTGAATAATATTTATTTTTACAGTAACATAAAATCATCAGACTTGATTCGAACCACACCGACATAATAACTAACAATATTTAATTCGGAAAAAAATGTAACCATATGGTACTACATAGATATAGAATAGAAGATTCTATGTATTATAGAAACATGAGGGATGGCAGAAAAAGTTGCAGGCAACAAAAGAAGGAAGAAAGAAATTTCTGAAGCGAACAAAAAGAAATTAATACAACAGGGGTTGTGACAGGAGTATGACAAGGTATAAGAACCATGAGTTATGACCATTCTTTGATATAAATCTAAAGAGGTGGGCCCTGACCAATAGAGCGCGCTGAAGGAGTTAGGCGTCTCCGCCAGTGGCTCCGGTGACAGCCAATGAAATATTGAGAAAGACGATGACTTTTTATAAGCATCTGTCGGCACTCTGGCTTTTTAGTACGTCGTCCGATCAGCAGCTTTCAATTAAGCGACACACAAGATGAAAATGACAATTCAGCCAGTTCCCAGCGGTAAGTCCTATCTTACGTAGCCAGTAAAGTATAGTACATTATTGTACAGCTTCTGAGGGTGGTCTGTTTCTATCAATCAATGACAGTAAAAGCAGAGAAGAAAAGTAACAGCAAAAATAAGAGAATGGTAACGAGGTAGTCAAGTAAAAGTTTTTTTTTTACAATTAATCACGAAAGTAAACAAGAATTTTTAATCGGGTTACTAGAAGTAAAATTTTGATTTTTCCACGAAGCTAATAAAAGATTTGTTTTTCATGATTAAGTTTGCTTTTATAGAAAATATCACAATTTTTAGGATTTTAAGGGAAAGTTATTATTGCCAAATTAATTCTGCCAAGTTGTGAATCTAAGGGTATACAGAACAGTACAACCAGTTTGAATTTTGTATTTATTATTTTTATCAGAATTCTAAAAAAATGTTTTAATGAAATTAACTTCAAATTTATTAAGCTTTTGAACAAAGAATATTTTTGCCGATTTTTCCCAAAATAAAACAAATACTTAAATTATTAAATGCTTGATTTACAAAAAATGGTAAATTTTAAAGATAATTATAGAAATTAAGTATCGTACATTGCTCATTTTTCTCTCAAATTATTCTGGTTTGGGAATAATTTTGTTATTATTTAATAATAATTCGAAAAAGTACTAGAATATCTAAAAAAATGATGTACTAGTTCTAAAAAGAAGCAAATTTAAATTTTAGGTTATTATGAATAGAATATAAATATAATTGTAATAATATTAATTCATACACAACATATAAAAGATGTTTTTTTATCTACCCATGTAATTCAATGTCAGCTTCTGTCTCAAGTTTTATATCACATCACTGATATGTGAGGATACAGTTGAGGATATATTCAGTACTGTGAGCTATATTATTCAAGTAAAAGATAAAGTAAGTCAGAGTGCGTACGGACTAACATTTCGAATGTTTGAGTTCAGTAGGCAATTGATTGGTTCATTTTGAAGACAGATTTGAAATTATTTTGATAAATATGGCATACTATGCCTTGAAAAATATTGAAAATAATTAGTTGGTTTATTTTATAATCAAAATATTCGATTATAAGTATTCAGCTACGTCTTTTTAGGACTGGCCTAGCACCGATAATGCTACTGCATTGTACAGTATTCTTCTAGATGCGATGCAAAGCAAAAGCTGGAGGCGGCTCGACGAGGCGGTTAGTTGAGGTGGCTCTGGTAAGGATTTTCAGGACAACGTAAAAGAAGCCATAAATAAATCTGCTGCCACCCTTATCTATAATGGATTCCATTTATTGTGTATGGAGGTGGAGGTTTCCCATCGCTCACTATCTTCACTTTTTTTCTTTATTTTAATTGGGTCGACTTTAGGTTCCTCTACTTTTCATTAAGGAGATTTGTATATCTTATCTTGCTTTCTTTAATTTTCTTCACTTGATGAAAATATTTTGTGGTTTCTTTTTTAATTTTTAATTTATGGACTTGTCGTCCAGTCTAGTTAAGGACATATTAGGTGAAGAGTTGATTCATCACTGAAGAATTGTATCCTTATTGCCCACACACACTGCACAGCCAGCCACCAATTAATTACTTAATTATCTAAAGGGATTCAGGTGTTATGAGTTTTTTTCATTTATTTATTGAAAAATAAATATCATACTAATTATTTTAACTTTTTTAATAAAAAATCTACACGGTGAAAAAAGAAATATTTTGATTATTTTTTTGTTATAGTGAGGTCATACTTTGAATTTAACTTTCCTTTCTCTTTATTAAATATCATATGGTGAAATTGCGTAGATTATTTTTTCCCCATCATTTGTTTATAAATGATTTTTTTTACCCCTCAGTTCTTCCCTGGACTTGAATTTTATCATTCACAATCCTACGAAACATGATACTTATCAAAGCACCAGGGGATAGTTCTTAATTGTGTAGTTAGTGAGTAAAAATTCTGATAATTTAGGTAATATTATGGATAAAACCGCTGCTGCTTAGTTCTAGTACCTGCTCACTTATGATGCTGGTATGCTTGCTCAGGATGACGGCCGTTTTTCCAGCTAAAAGAATCGAAGTCGATACTCAATAGTATATAAAAAACGCAGCACTAAGGCAATCTTCATTGTATATTTGTTATATGTAAGTTTATTTTTCGATGTTATAGCTTTGATAATCTAAATAAAATACCATTTGTATAAAAAAAAAATGAAGAGCTACAAACCATAAGGGGTGAACTGCTTAATTTTAATTCAAAACTTTATTTATTGATAAATATCTGCCTTTATTTATTGATAAATATCTGCCATTGTTGGGCAATAGATAATAATTCACATTCATACTAAAATAAAAAAATAACATAAATCATAAAATAAAATAAGGATAATATAAATAATTAAATGAAAAAAATACATAAAAATAAAATCTCTATCTAAATATCAAACTATGAACATGAAAAGAAAAAAAATAATAATATTTATAATAATAAAAATAATCACTAAGTCACATTTGTACTAAACCTGCTTCATAACGTACGATTATGGCCATAATTACCTCCTACTTCTGTCTCCCTTCCTCCATCAAAGTTAAAACATAAAATACTTTTATTGGATTAAAGAGGCCTATTTTAAGGGATTTAATAAATTATTTTGGGACAAAAATAATTTCGTGCAAAACTTATTTTGTAATTTAAAACAACTTACAACGTCCTTGGACTGATATATAACTAGTGGCTACA
This sequence comes from Halyomorpha halys, assembly GCF_000696795.3. Lineage (NCBI taxonomy): Eukaryota > Metazoa > Arthropoda > Insecta > Hemiptera > Pentatomidae > Halyomorpha > Halyomorpha halys. The sequence goes on from NW_027115007.1 coordinate 1,168,671, forward strand.
TATTTATCTTAATAAATTTATCTTAAATACCTTAATTTTTTAAATACAATTTATTTTTCAACCAAGGAAATAATAAAACAAAGGTCTCAAACCCCTTTTATATGCAATGCAAAGCAGTTATGAAGAAAATACATTTTTCTTATCTAATAAATAAATTTCATATTATAACAGAGCTCGAACCTGCACTTGATATTTAACAATCCACTATTCAACCTATTGAGCTACTTCAGAAGATATATTATTATATCACTATACATTATATTAGATATATATTATATTATTATATATAAGTCTATTATAAAGCATACAAAATTGACGCCAAGAGTGCATTAAGGCATCATGTAACTTTTAAATAAAAAAAATATATTCTTCCTTTTAAGAATATTCAAAATACAGTTTCATAAGCAGCACCAATGTAGAATTTTTTAAATCTGAAATTGAGGTTTTTAAGTCAAAAATTGTGTATTCTAATTTAAAATAGGAATAAATAAACACAAAACAAAATCAATTTTTCTCAGATTCATAAGTTACATACACAATCATGTATTCAGTTTTAACCCAAAAGTCATTCCAACAATTCCTTAAGTACTTCTAGATCAATAGTAGAAATCTAAATTGACCATCCACAAAGAATTACATAATAATCTAGAACTATCAAAGACGTGGCTGGGAGAGAAACTCAGGGATCTCTTGGAGCCTTGCATTGCTTTCCACATGAGGAATGCAAACCTTGGGTAGAGAGTTTCCAAGACTTATTGTAAATATTTGCGAATGCGTGTCAGATTTTCATGTCTATTTTCACTTAAACTTAATTTCCTTTATTGTGTGTATAAAAATCCTTTGCATCACTTAATTTATTTTAATTCAATTTTATCTATTTAATTTTTGTTCTTCATTTTAGTTTATATAAATGGTATGCAATATTAATAAAAACTATAAATAAACAATAATCTAAGCCTAAAATATTTTTTTTTTGTTTTATTTATTTGTTGATATTTACAACTGTATAAAAAAATACAACCAGTAAATTTGATCATAATGACATATGATATGATACAGGATGTAGAGAAACTACCCAGTAGTAGAACTCTAAAACAGTTTACAATATAAGGTCACGAGGCCATCTTCTTTTCAGGCGCCTTGGAGGATTGCCAGGAATGGAAGAGGAAGCAAGGTTAGAAACGAGTGGGTTTGGTTGGTTAGGGAGTTTATTATGGAAGGAATAATATCGGGTTCGGGCTAGATCGGTTACATAAGTAAGCCTAAAATATGAAATTATTTTTTAAAAAAACTTTATTTGTTTATTTATTGGGTAAAATGATGATACGCAAGTCCTTTAACAAATCTCGAAAAAGTGAAAGTAGTGGGCTAATAGCATTGTTACAAATATGATACATAAAAAAAAGCACATATGAAGAAGGCCATGTTAAAGATGAAATACATAGCACGCATAAAATAACACGGGTGCATATCAAGCCTAAATGGTAATTATAAGGCATTTGAATCATGCATAAGTCTTCCGATCGTCTTCAATATTACCATAAATTATTTTTTAACATCTACAGCTCAATTAAGCTATATCTAGAAGGTGGCCCAGGAAATATGCGTGATAAGATAGCAGAGATAGACACATTTATATTGCATAAATTAGAGTTATCAGTAAGGAGCTGAGAAGCATTTAACCCTCCTCTCGACTCCCCACCATAGTTGTCACGGTTGGTAAGCTCACGCTTCTACCACCTTAAGCATCTTAACGACCGATAATTTTGTATTTTGAGTATTGTTGACCCGTAAGCTCATTTACATATTATAAAAATTTACATAATTTTGATTTAATTAACAGATAAGGCGAATCGGGTAAAAACGTAATTTTGAAAAAATGTGTTTTGAATAAACTGTTTTAACACATTTTAACAACAAGCACGGAACTGATTAGGCATATTCCGAAGGCCGTTGGGAATTTCCTTATTATATACTGAATTATAGCGTAATTTACTATAATTTAAAATACAGAGTGGATCATTAACCTAATTGGACTTAATAAGGAGGATATTTAATTTCCAATTATTGAAGAGTGGAGTGATTTTTATCATAACAATAAGGAAAGGACATTTCATTAATAACATCCCTTTAACAAGCTTCAATTTTTTATTAATTTTAGGCTTATCCAAAGCAAAGAACCACGAATATTTTTAGAAAGGATTAGTTATGGAGGAACTTTGGATTACGATCCATGAGAATAACGAACTAAATTAAAAACCAAAAAATGAAACCGTTTTTAATTATAATGTCTTTCTGTCCCTGAAAAGTAAATAAATGTGTTTATTTTAAAAATTATTTGCATCCATTAAGACCACATACATACAATCATTCTTATTATAACACTTGAATATTCGTGAAAAAATCACCAAAGAGACAGGTCAGTACCCCTTACTTACTAATTCTATAAATATTTTATATCTTGATATTATCCCTTTTATTCCATATTTCTATTGATTATGTAATTATCTACATTTCTAGCTTATTATCTTAACAATCTGTAGTTGGAGAATAATAAAAATAAAAACAAAAACAACAGTGCAAGACGTTATACAAACATAAGTGTAACGGGAAATTTAGTATTTCGCAAGAAACTAGTCAATAAAATTAATACTAATGAAATAAATAAATAATAAATTAAAAAATACTGGATTGTGTCTAGACTAATCCCCATTTTTTTCAAACTTCCAGCTAAAGTGGATGAGTTGTTTTCGAAATATGAGCATATCAAGGAAAATATGTCTGTGTATATGTAAATGGAAGGTATCCGATATCATTTATCCAGGATTAATTTTAAATAATAAATAAATAAGACCCTAAGAACATTGCTAACACTTGATAAGGCCAAATTTGATAAAATCTAAAGAGATAATAACCCGTACAATCATTTAATTGGATAAATATTAATGAAGACACCGCAAAACAATTTTGTATTCGGCATAAAACTGAACAGGTAAAGAATGTCATGTGAGTGGACATGCCAGATATTATTTTTTTATGATATTAGAAATTATTATTTAAGATAATGAACCTTTTAGTAATAATTTATAGTATTCTGATTAGATTAAAGACCAGAATAATATACTACTATCTATAAAGTCTCATATATAATTAGGTCGGGTTTCAGTAAAATAATTAGTCCAAAAAAATATTCCTACTAACTCGTTTATTACTTTGTTCTTTTTGGAAAGGAGACAAAATATTCCTATTCAACCTCCACTATCTGAAAACATTTATCACACCATATCATATTAAGTGTCATTATTATGCCAGGAAGAATTAATTTTTTTTTATCCACATTAAATATTTCATTTGGTATTTTTTAATAGAAAGAGTATTTTAGCAATTTGTGATAATTTTTATAGAAACTACTTCCAGTAGACAGAATTTGATATAACATAATTATTTTACAAATCAAAGTTTATTCTCTAACAGATGTCAGCTTCACTGACATGAACTTGGAACTTATTTTTTTTTTACTAATACTTGTTATTTATTTATAGACATTACAATCTCCAACACAATTGTGGGCAATAGGTAATAGTGATGAATGATCTCATACATACTAAAATTAAATTAAATAAATGAATAAAAAAAAACTCTCTTAAAATATATACAAACAGAAGAATAAACAAAATGAACATGGAACTTATTAATATTAAAAAAGGATTTTTTTTTTATAAATATGAGGATTCAATGGTCCAATATAATTCATGATTTTAAGTAAAAACAAAGTTTTTTCACAAATAATGTTTCATATGCTAACAGGGATAATAAAATTGAAACGCTAAAAATTTATGAAGTCTCAGTTATAATTAGGTCAGGTTTCAGTAAAATAATTGGTAAAAAAACAATTATTCTTCCACTAACTAGTTTATTAGCTTGTTCTTTTTTAGCGAAGAATAAAAAATATTAGAAATTATTGTAAATATATAGAAATAGTATATATATATACTTCAAGTTAATAGAATTTAATATAACATAATTTTTTTAAAAATCTAAGCTTATTCTATAATGGATGTGAACTTAATTGACATGTATTTGAAGTTAATTAATATTAAACAAGGATTGTTTCTAAAACTGTGGATTCAATGGTCAAGTAAACTAATGATTTTCAAGAAAAATATATTATTTTATAAATAATGTTTCTTATGCAAACTGGGATGATAAATTTGACACCCTTAGAAACCCTAAAAAAATATATCGTACTATATAATTACATATATTTTTAAATTAAATACCCTCCAATATATTTATTTAAACATCAATTATCAATGAACTTAGGCCATTTTCAAAATAAACAGCTCTTATAAACAGTTTGTTTTTTCACAATTGTACGATAATATTCTATTAAATTACGTAATATTAAAATATATGTATATATAAAAAAATTTCAGCATATCATCGTAGGAAAAATTTTCATTTTTTCAATTACCATATTTTACGAGTGGGCGCCTCTTAATAAAAAAACAAAAAAGTTGATGTTATTAGCCAGGTTTTGATATTTTCGCACTTTTTATGGTAATAAACGGCCAGTTAGCTCTAGTTAGTGTTATCATCTCACCGTCCGCCGTAAAAAATAATTTGGGCGATGGCGGATTATGTGATGAGTAATTGGAAAGTAATTGGTGCCGGCAGGAAGAAGGGTCTTTGGAAGGGGGACGGGGCTCATGGAGATCCAACGGAAGCAGATAGTCAGCCCCTAGGAGGATAAAATTGAAAACCTGTTATTGTTATTAGGTAGTCTAATTTCTGATTCAGTCCTCTTATCTCACCTTCTCTGTCTTCTCTCTATCACTAAATTGCATATCATTATGATTGTATAATTGAATCGAAAATACTCAAATCTCTTTAATTAGTGGCTTCCTAGTATATAATGCAGAAATTCCTGAATAGGGTCGGAAGCTCGTTTCGGACCATGATAATTTATAATTAGATACATTTGTGATTTTGGAAAGTGGAAGATATGCGACGAGCTTGATAATTAATATAAAAGAGTATGTTGATTAATATAAAATTATTAATTCACGTCAGTATTGCGACAAATGCGGTAATAGGATATTAAAAAAGGGTAAAATTTAGTTGGATCTAGAATAAAGTGAAAATTAATTTGTGTCAATCAATTCTCATGTAAAATATATGAAAAATACAACACTAATTAGTTTATGGTATATTTTTAAGTTAATGTCCAATGATTCATAAAGTATTATTAGAAGCTGAACTAATTAATAAGACATTTTGAGCACTAACATATGTTCCCGAAATATATATATAGATATTTTAAAAACCAACATTTGGTTTAAAAAAAAAAACAAGATAAAAATCATTTAGTGTATTTGTTTTGGCAAACGTCATGAAAACTACTATTCTTAGGAAAAAATGATTATAAACTACAACTACTTTCTGGTACAGTTAAATTCAGCTCTAATAGAACTCTTTACATTCAATATTTTCTTAGATACAACTTTTCTAGCACCAATATACTGTCGTAAACAATCAAGATTAATTTTTATTAATATATTCTTGTTTGAGAGTGGTTTAGTTTATTTAAAAACACATTTGTGAGAATGACAAATTGGTCATTCTCAAGGATACCTTTATTTTTATGTCATTTTCTTTTTTTAATATCTTAAAAATGCCGGCTAATTGTCTTTGTCCCATATAACTTTTTTTATATAATTCCTTCTTAAATTTAAAATTTTTACAATCCACTTTTCTTCTTTCTTTCATTTACATTTGTAACCTTAAAACAGTTCAGATTAGTTAAAAGATTAGATGCATTTATTTTGCTAAATCCCATTGAAACTGCCAATCTTACGGATATATTAATTAAAACAACTGTAAAGTAATAAAAAGAGGTGCGATGGACACATATACATAAATGTTAATGAAAGTAGATGTAAATGGTTATATAACATTAAAATTAAAATTTAACATCTCAATTAATTACAGCATGTGTTTGTTTATTATCATCAGAGAGATATAATAAGGTAAAAATACATAAGATTGTGTACCGATGCTATATATGTGTAATGATCCTTGAAAATAATTTTCATGTTCCACTTAAATAAAGTAAAGTTTTAAGTAGTACATAAAAACTGTCTATTAATTAAGAATCACACTGATAGCTTTCCAGACAGATGTTTTTCTATTTATTTCAGAATGATGAAACATAACTGGAATTAAATTTCTGTAAGAAGATAACACGTTATTTTGTACATGTTCAAAAACGATATGTTGGCAAGAAAAAGTCAAACGTTTTAGATAATAAGTGTGAATAAATAAATCTAAAAGTGCCCTTACTATTCAGTTTGCAATAATATTATGTTAGGAAATGCAGCAATCAGAGAACAGTTACGGATTTGGGAAACAATGAACTCATTTGTTCAGAAATGTCAACAAAAAAAAAGTTACGACTTAAATCCTGTAATTAATTTTATTTAATTCTTTATGTGTACTATTTTTCCTTACTATCCATTAATCCTTAAACTACCTCGAAGGCCCCTGCTCTACACCTCATACGTGGGGGATGGATGAAGTAGGCTCAGGGATCTTCAGGTCGAGATAGTAAATATTGTATATAATTTATTTTACATTGTTTGATTATGTCCATTTTATTTATTTATTCTTCTGTTACTATATTGGATAGAGATTTTATTTATTTACTTTAATTTTATTTTTAGTTTTGATATGATTATCCATTATTTACTTATTATCCTTTATTGATATGATTATCTATTATCCAATTAGCACTTTTACTCATAGTTCAAGCCTGAGGCAGATTATAATAATTCATATCAATAAATAAAGTAATTAAGTTGAAAAGTTTCAAAATTCTTAAAATGAAAAAGTTTTGAACGTTCGTGTTCAGATTTTATAAAACTGGAGCGACCAAGTTTTCGATATCTCCCAAAGAAATAACTGCAAGCCTATAAATTAAACAAAAGAAAAAAAATCAAACGTCCAACTTCATCTTAACCGAGATCAATTTTCGATAAAAGATAGCCCTAGCTCGATTTAATTGGAATGATATAGTTTACGACGGCTCAGAGATAATTTCAAGATACAAGATTGTAAAAGACGCAAAAGGTAAAAGAAGCACGCTGAGGAGTGAGGAAGGGACAGATGAATGGAAGAGGAGAGAAATAAGATACTTTTTTTCAATCGGGACCAATCGTTCTGGACAAATTATGCAAACGGCCACCGCTGCCGAAATTAAACAGCCGGGATTTATGGACTGCTAACAAGTCCAATCATATAAGTGCTACAATTTGGTCGCCCAAGGATCCTGGCCTCGCAGAATATTGATCCATAGCCAGTGGCCGTTTTAAATCGAGCTTACAGAATTATTTAAGATTTTTTAACTAAAAGTTAATAACTCCACTTCGGAATAGTAAATGTATTTTATAAAAATTAGTATTCTCCGCTAAAAATTCATTCATTTTATTCAAAAATTAAATATAGGTTCCCTGTCAAATAGATATTAAAAATCATCATTAGCAATAAAAATGTAAATTATCCACAAGAGAGCCCTCAATAAATTTTCTAAAGTGGATATATTGACATCTCATAGAAAACTTCTCATTTGTGATACAGTGGAGCGTTTTCCGAACAATTTAAATATAGTTTAAATAAATAATATTTGCGCAATAAAATTCCTAGATATTTATAGTTGAACGTATGTTAAATCAAGAAAGAGACACAACAAAATACAATTAAAAATTAGTATTTTTTTTTTTTTATTAAATGCGAACCTCATTGAAGGTAACTTTTATCAAGGTAACTGTTGTGGAAGTTTCAAGAATCGCTCTGTAACTTTTAAAAGTTAATTATTGATACTAACAATTTTATGTTCGGTTGCTCCTTAACGTCACTCGAACAAACATGTGAGTAATTTATTCATGCTTGATTTAAGTATACTAAATCTATACCTAAAGCATGCTAAAAAATTACATGAGTATGGTTTCAATGATATGAAAGAAAAATCGTAAATATATTATTAATTTTTATTATATTTAATTACTGGTACTGGTACTGGTATTTGGTGGGGGGAACAAGTCCGGCTAGTGGGCCTGTGGGTCCTTTTTGCCAGCCCCTGGCGGCTACCTCGGTTGCCGCCGTATACTAACCAAGGTGGGAGTGTCAACATTCATTCTTCGGGACCGCCGAAAAATGAATGTTTAACTGCCCCAGGTGGGAATTGAGCCCAAAACGTTCTGAACCGAGCGCACTGGGACCTGCGCCACATCCCGCACGGCCGTCGCGTCCCTATATTTAATTAATAAATATTATTAATTTTTAAAACCGTGAACATATTATTAATTTTTATAATTTTAACAATAATATAAATTAGCATATTTTCAGAAATACTTCAAAACTTACATTCCACTTACCCTTTTGATCTTTTGTTGACTATAAATATATAATTATATTCTGCGTAAAAAAATATATATATTTCTAACCAAAACAGAGCGTTCCTGTTTTGGGATAGTCACCTAATGAATAAAAATAATCGTGGTTTTTTCCACAAATATTTGTGTAATACAACTTTAAAATTAAGCAGTAATATAAAAATGAATATAAAAATATTACAATGACTTATATTATTTAATGGGTCTTAAAATTGTGGTATGTTAAAAATTAATCTCTTTACAAAATATGAAAATACACAATCCCATACGTTTCTTCCAGATATTAAAGTTTATTTTTTATAAAAGGAATATGGTCCGAATGCTGTCAAAATAAATCAAATATTTTAAATCAAATCATAAATCATATTTAGCCACACCTTAGTTCACTTTTATTTCATGTTATATATTCTCTTATATTGTTACATTACTTTAGTTGTTTGTATCTTTTCTAAGCCCTTATATAGCCCGGCCACGTGGGGTGTGTTGGCTCATAATAAAAGGTTTAATTACTATTTGAGTTTTTTTAACTTTACCCGGACTTTCAACGATCTTCCAAAGTTTATTTTATTAATTCGTTTTTGTTACTGTATAACTAAAAGGATATTTTACTATGTATATCTTGAAGTAAATTAATTTAAATAGCAAACATAGTAGGAAGAGGGTTCGGAGGGCAGTCAAAAAAGGTACCCTATACATTAAAAATATATATATTATTTTTTCTACTTTTTTGTGTAACTTTTTTCATTGACCGCCAGACAATCTTCCTTCAATTAATAACATATTGTTAAACTATTAATCTTCCTAAAAGTCCTAAACCTAAAAAATGGTAATAAAGATAAAAATTCTATATTTTTCTTGACAAATGAAAGATGACTTTATCCAATTGTTTTCCTTTCAAATTACGCGGGATTTTTGTAGATCTTGGGTTTGAATTTATTTATAATTATTTTAGACAGGAGGTAAATACAATATGGTAAAATTAATTACATTTAACAAAGACTAATGTTAGATGTAATAATCATAAATATTGCCGTGTTGTATTCAAATGCTGTGTTCATCGAAAATAATGATATGGAAAAGTCACGTCTGCAATTAAAACATCTGACTGATTACTTCCTTTTATAGTATTTGTTTTTTTTTTTGTCGGTATGACAAATATGACACCTCGAGGTTTTTTACCCTCGTTAGTATGCGTAATTAACATGTTAATATCAACGGGTTATTACCATTGTAAGGATGCCACTGACTGAAATTATTCTGTTCTATAATTTATGCGTATGTGAATTCCTATGTCGGACGAATGTTCCACGGGAGCGTTCAATTAATGAATATATCAAGTACTTTTTTGATTAAGAAAGGGAAAGGCAAGTTAACGGTACAGTAGAAATTAATATTATTAAATATTTATTATTGAGGGATTAATATAATAATAATAAAAATAAATATAATATTGTATAATTAAAAAGCTTTTTTATGTGAGCCCACAAAAACTCAATATTTGTTTGTCATTAAAAACAATAAAAATAAAGTTTTCATAGGTCTTCATTTCTTACATTTTGAATAATGAAAAAAACATTAAGATAGATACCTTACTAGTAGGCACTATAGTATCAGTAGTAAGACATTTTTTTTTTAATTATTTATTTATTGTAATTTGCAACTGTACAAAATAATACAATAGGTAAATATGTAGTATGTTTCATATACACTTGAAAATCTTGGGAAGGAACCACCCATTGGTGGTACTTCAAACATTAATTTAAACTAGAAGGTCCCGTGGCCATCTTCTTTTCAGATGCCTCGGAGGATTATCAGGGATTGTTAAGGATGAAAGATTAAGAATTAATGGGTTAGGATGGTTAAGGAGTTTGGAATAAAAAGACGCATATCTGTTTTGGGTCAAATCTGCAACGAATGGGATGTTAAGGTCTTTATGAATGAGTTTATTTGTAACGTAATAAGGAGCATCAAGGATTTTGGATTGTAACGGTGGATGCGGGAAGAATTTGATGGTTTGGTGGAGCCCCAGAGCTCAATTCCTTATGTCCAAATTGGTCTGATTATTGTAGTGTATACTAGTAAGACATTTGAAATGATAAAAAATTATGGCTATTGTATATATCTCAATCCATCACAACAGCCCTGATGCAGACTTAAATTGTAGGACAAAACGTCGTCAATCAATAAATGATTCAAAACTATTTTTATATATACAAATAATTGACCGTATTATTTTAAATTATAAAGAAGATAGTCAGGGGTGCAGTCAAAAGAAACTAAAAATACTTAACAGCTATTTATTTGCCGACGTTTCGCCCTACTTTGTGGAGCTTCATCTTATACATATCAAATATATAGTTGTTAACTATTTTTGTTTTCTTTTGACCGCACTGCAAACCATCTTCTTCAGAATTTAAAACTATTAATCTTCTTTTTGACTACAGCCATGACCGTTTCGAAATTTAAATACGTTCAATAATCTCTATATAATATAAAAAATAAGTCTTTGTAATAACTAAAGAGTTCAAATTTGCCATAATGTTAATTATTATTATAATTTCTTTAATTAAATAAGTTTAGAGAGAGGTTTACCGATTTAAAATAAGTATTTAAATGAAAACCATGAGTATAAGAACACTATAATGCTAAACAACTTTAAATATATTTGTTAGATTCGATATACAAATCTGAAACGACAAGAAACTGCTCGTAGATTTCGACTGCTACAGCACCTTCTTGACAAACGCTCTAAGCTTCCCATTCACTACAAATAACGATTGTACACTATGATAATCAGACCAATTTGGACATATGAAATTGAGCTCTGGGGCTCAACCAAACCATCAAATTCCTCCTGCATCCAATCCTTACAATCCAAAATATTCGTAAAATCCTTGATGCTTCTTATTACGTTACAAATAAATTCATCTATAAAGACCTTAACATCCCATTCATTGCGGCTTTGGCCCAAAACAGATATGCGTCTTTTCATTCCAAACTCCTTACGTATCCTAACCTATTAGTTATTAATCTCTCATCCTGCACAATTCCTGATAATCCTCCGAGGCATCTGAAAAAAAGATGGCCACGGGATTTTTAAGTGTAAATGAAACATTCCACAGATTTACTTATTGTGTTAATTATTTGTACAGTTGTAAATTACATTAAATAAATAAATAAAATATATATTCTTGTTAAAGTACTTCATACTGGTGTATCAACTCTAGGTGGCATAGCAAATAAAGGACGTCAAAAGATTCAGCATAACTACACGTCCAATCCAGATATTTAATACCCCGTATACACACATATGCCCATCCCAAACAACACTCTAGGAACATTTCATTATATGATGTGTCAGTTCCTTGAATATGATGTAAATGAAAACAAATAGTATGAATGTGTTATTCTTTATAATAACTTATCTTTTTTTTCTTACTTAAAGCAAATTTTGCACTGCCAATATTCAATTTAAGGAGTTAATAAACTTTAAAATAAAAATAAATCAAGCAAGCATAATTTCAGTTCAACCAGTGTAGCAAGTTGTGTGATTCGCGCACTTCACTATAATTTTTGATAACGTTCTTCACGTATCTTCAGGTACAACAATCTTATGAGTATTTATATTGTGATTTTGATGTTTATCCATTTTATAAAGTACATTATTTAAGTTCTACTATCACGTATCATTCTATTACTTTTTCTTTTATAACATTTAACATTATAATTTTTAGATGAAGCATCATTTTTCAATATAAATATTTTTACCATATTTATTTATATGGATTAATGCAGATACAGCGGTGTTTTATTCAATTTAATTAAATGGTAAAATAAGAAGGACACAATCCAGGGCCATCGACGTCAAATATGTTAGGAATATAAAATTATCATTTAAGATTATAGAAATATGATAGAACCATCTAGAATCAGATGTTTATTTTGTCTAGAAATTGATTCTCTCTGAACATTATATGAATGATATATTTTACTCACATATTTAATTACCATATTTATTTTCCACTTTCTTCATTACTTCATTTTTCTTAATTTTCATTCGGTACAATTATTTACTTTAATCATTTTGTTGATATTTTCTCCAATTTTTTTTCAGCGGAAGACTTGAAATTCTGGCCTAAACTTTGTTACTATTAAATAAGTTTTTACAACTTATTGGTGTTATTTTCTGACCGTATTGTATATTAGAGTGTAAATGTGACTAGCGATTATTTTTTTTTTCATACACATAGTGTGATTATGATCCTTTTGTTTATTCTAACAGAGACTTCATAATTTTTTAGCGTTTCAACTTTATTATCCCTGTTAGCATCTGAAACATTATTTGTGAAAAAACCTTGTTTTTACTTAAAATCATGAATTATATTGGACCATTGAATCCCCATATTTAAAAAAAAAATCCTTTTTTAATATTAATAAGTTCCATGTTCATTTTGTTTATTCTTCTGTTTATATATTTTTTAAGAGATTTTTTTTTCATTCATTTATTTATTTTAGTATGTCATTCATCACTATTACCTATTGCCCTCAACTGTGGGGCAGATTGTAATATCTATCAATGAATAAAAGTAATTAATAAAAAAAAAACCTTCTGACCGCACCCCCAACCATCTTCCCATCATGTATATATTAACCACGGTCAACTATCTTTTCATCATTATGAACAGAATAAATTTCTCTCCGTCGAAGATACTAAGTTTTCATAATTTCTTTTGTACCACAGTTCAAATTTTTCAAAAAATAATCTTAAAATCTACTTCACCATTTTTAAAATTTAACTGCCGTCAAAGGGTGATATGAATTCCATTTCACTGAGTGACAAACGTTTAGATATTCAGAAATATCTAAACACCTCTATTGTCACCGACGGCCTGACAAAGCGATAATTGTTGAGCTCTGATGCCTCAGAAGTTAAAACAGTAACAATTGGATTTTATACAATAAAACAAAGGCAACGCATCATTCAAGAGACTTGTCTTTTCAACCATCATTTTTATATGATTCCTATACATTTTTTATGGCTTCATAATTTCGTTCGATATGTTTCCAGAGTGATGTTTTTTACGTAGTATAAAGTTTTTTTTTACATACTAGGTATCACGTTTAATATTGATTTAACTGATGATGGTATTTTATAATTTAATTACTTTACTACTATTTAATCGTAAGGCTATGATTAAATAAATTTCCAGCCGATTCATATCAATTCTTAGAAGGGTATGAAAAGAAAATAGACAAGTTATTTTCTTACGCAGGGACTTCTGCTAGGATGAAAGCAGCGGCTAGCCCCCAACTACGTCCATTGTGCTTGAATCGCTTCACTCGCATAATTCTATTCCTTCCAAGTGCTGTTACCATCGGGCATAGCTTAACCATTATCTCCTCCAGATGACTCAGAATCAGAAGATAACCTCCATGAACAGTAGGAAGTGGGTTTTGCTCAATAAATCAGTTCTCAGTAACTGCTTCTCGGGCTTGAATGGCTAAAGATAGCTATTATAGTGAGGGGCAGGATACAAACACCAAGCCCCGTCTAAATTATCCAATGCAATCAACTGTTGGCGGACGGCCAACCACGTTGCCATGACCTGCTCGCAATCCTATCGGTCAAACTGTCCTCTTCACGAATAGGCCATAAAATTGATCTCCGAGATCTACCTTTGGTTATTTCCTGTTATATAGGCAGTGAGGGTTTTGGATTTTCAATACAATTTTTAATTGTAAAGCTGATTCATATATATTCTTTTCCATAATCTGTTCAAACATATATATATATATATATATATATATATTAGGCAGACCTTATGTTTTTCCATTCAAAAAAATAAAATTAAATTAGAAAAGCATAACTGTTCTAAACTTGCTAGTGATCAAAGAATTTTTTCTTCTCTTGTACACAGATTTCGTTTAATACTTACATTATCCAAGAATCCACCCCCTCTCCCCCTTTACCCACCAAGACTATAGATAAATTATAAACACAAAATTAACTTTAAAAACAAATAAATATGTAAATACAAACGTCTGTATAGTTTCCAATGATACTTTTCTTGTTCATTTCTTGTCTTTCTTCTTATCATTACGAAAAACATATACAAACAATACATATGCATCACAATTATGAATGTCATTTTGTTACTAAATTGACATTTTAAGGAAAATATACCAAGTCGGCTGAAGGCGGTATCACATAAGTAGCAGTTTAGCCAATATAGATGATAAAGAACTGCTCCACTGATGGTGGTGGAGAAGATGGCTTCTGACGGCTGAGCCCTTTCTTCGGCAAGGGTGTCAACCTCGGGGACAGTGCCTTAACAACTCCCAGATCTTGGTGGTGGGGCGATTGCTCAGGGCAACGGTCTTCAGCTCACTAAAGAACTTGATGTGCCTTCCACCTATGAACTCCGGCACAGAGAGGAGCGCTTCGCGATTGACACTGCCAATGACATTGCCTCATTCTCTGAAGCGTGGTGCCTCTGGCTATTCTTAGCCTGGAATAAAGCCAGACTATAGAAAACTCTGCAGCTTATCCTAATTCTGAAAACTCTTGAAGAAGAGTCGCAGCAAAGGTGTACTAGAGTTTAAAATGGATTTTTATTGGAAGTATTTCTATTAGGTGTACCAAATCTCATCAAATGGGAAGGGGGGGACAGGCCATATCCATAGAGATAGAAATCAAAATGTCCAATTTTTTACTTGATTTATTTTCTTTGGATATGGAGATAACATTCATCATAGAAACCCTACGACTCTGCTTTTTTTTTTTTTTAAACTTTGTTCTAATACTTTAGGTCATTATAAAATACAAACCAGCACTCTTATTTTTCTCAATGTATTGTTTTTATAAACCTATTCCTTTCTGAGCTATGAAACTTAGTTGATATAGTTTTTTAAATAATTCTATAAAAGGGAGTTTATTAAAAAAAATATTATAGTGGCTTATATTTGAATCGATGTATTGATATCCCGATCTTCCAGTACGCAATGATAATCTTGGCTTGACATTAGTTACAAGATGTGACAAGAAATGTGAGTAGGTAAAAGTTTCATAACAAGCAAGCATTTGGAACAAGTCTCCGTGACAATCAACTACAACAACGCATTTCAAATTAAAATAGAAATATAGAAACATTTAAAGCTTTAATAACAAATTTAGTACTATAAACTAGTAGGGTTAAATTTGGTTATTGAACTAAACATTTTTTTTTGTTTGTATCTTTAGAAGTGAAACGAATGCTTGCAAGAACAGAATTCCAAAAAACTTGGTAATTTTCCTTAAATTGTAGAAACTTTAATTGTATTTTTCGGAAAGTTAATGGAAATGTACGCGGCACCACTCCAAAGTAAGCCATCGAATTAAAGTTAAAATTCAATATTATTTTCTTTTTAATAGTAATAGGCAAACACATGAACGGACAAAATAAATAAAAATTAAAAAAAAAAACTTCGCAATAGCAAGATATCTACTAACACCATGTAGTTGAAACTTTAAATGTATTATACAAAAAATCAAACTTAGAACTAAATATAAAAATCCAACTCAAAAATGGGCAGTTATATAGATAAATTAAATCACACATAAATTTTAGTTTCCAGAGCAGTTCGAAGATCGGGATCCACGAGACTCGTGACGGTCTCAAAATAATGGACGAAAATTGGGTTTAAATCTATCACCACTGACCCGGAACTATTCTTCAACTGAACATCGTGAGCTTCATTAAGGGAAGACTCCCGGCAGCGAGCTGTCATTGGCAGTCCATCGTAATCTAAACCTCGGCCCTTTCGGGCAGGCGGAGTATGGCATCCTATTTAGAAACGAGAGGTCACGGCTGGATTCTGCTCTACAACCAGACAGAAGGTCCTCTGAGGTCAGAACAGAAAGGGCACACCTTTTCAACAAAGGGCAGTCGCTCCGAGGGATCTATCGTTCAATTACAGATGTCTATCTGACAGAGGAGGGTGTGGCAACCTCGGTCTGCTGAATGTTTAACTAGCTTCTGAGAAGTTTAGATCAAATTGCTAGAGCTAGTGCTGCATGATAAAGGCTACACTATAAATAGCAATATAAATTACCAGAAGAAGATTACCTGCACAGAGTTCCTGATCCTTGCAAAGGTATGTCGAACTTTGGCAGTAACGGATCGCCTGCGGACAGTTGTGGAATATTGTGGGCCAATAGGCCAAGGATTCTACTTACACTTCGGAATGTTGAAAGCAATATCCGCGACTGCTAGACAAACGCATTGACGCTGGTGAATAGAGGTTAGTGATACAACTCGAAAATATTTACTACAACATCAACCTTTGCCTTTCCCGAAATACAAATATCTAATAATTTTATTAATTTTTAAGTTGATTAGGAAAATGCAGTCTATGTATTCCGTCATAATTTTTTTTCCTCTCACAATCATTGCATTTATATTTGATAAATGCAAGGGTGTGCCCAGGATCAAGATAAGGGGGAAGCCATAGTCATTTAGATTGTGACATTTCAGCATGAAACCAAAATTTTAAGAAAATTATAGCAGTGCTTTATTAGTCATTACAATTATTTGCTTGAAAAATATTAATTTTTATTAAATTCCCCCTCGGGATATACCCAAGTACATAAGTACTTTTAAAAACACATTAGTAGTATTTGAAGAAAATGTATAGTGTATTATAAGAAGATAAAACCTGTATGAGAACATAGTAATATTAAAATTATGAAAGTTGAAATGAGAGAAAATGCTATACATATAAAAATTCAGAACGTAAATATATTTACAAAATCAAAAATTACTCTTATGAAAAAAGTTAGAACTAATGAAGGCCTGAAATTCACACTGAAACGTAGGTATTAATGAAATACGTTTTACTTAGTTGTTCACTGATCGCTAAATACTTATAGTTATTACAATTTATTTTGAAATTTTAAAAGATTTTTTAATGATTTTTATAATTATCCAATTTTTTTTACAGATACTGGTCTCTTTATTCGGCACCATAAATCAGTGTTGAGTATTGGTCTAGGAATTACTCAATACCTCAACACTACACCTTACTATATATTGTATGTATAGGTAAGTGAAAGCAAAAATTCCTTTCTGTCTTTGTCTTTGTATCAAGTACTGAAGAGACTAAAATGGGTTTTAATGGCAAACAGCTCTTTATATTAAAAGAGTTCATCATACTGAAATTTTACTTGAAATTGCTATTTTTTTTCTAAGTTCGAAATAGTGTTTAAAAACAAGGTAGCTAAACGAAAGAAATTAAAAATATAAGCTTATAGCGATAAATGAAATAATAAATTCGATATGAAGAATATATCAAGACCAATTTGAAAGCTATAAGCTTTCTCAAAGTGTACCCAGCGTAAAACACAGTAGATACAGGTAAACCGAATAGTTATAGAAAAATGGCTCTCACAATTTTTTTTATTTGAAATGTTCATCATATTGATTCTTGAGACTTCCTCTTTGATATTTTCCGATCTTATCTTTCGGAAAATAATCTTTAATTAAACGGTAAATTTCTACACCGGTTATTTCAGTTGACAATCTGATAGTTACTTGACAAGCAAATGTTTAAATAAAAGAGAGAATGGAGGTGACAGTCAGTTATATCCAAGGAACAATAATAGCCCTATTTGCATCAAAGGGTTATAAGGTAACATTAGTACAGAGCCTTACAGAGACAGTAAAATAAACAATATCCCAGGCCTGGGGCATTTATGATTCGGAATTTCTCGTCGTATTTATTGTTTATAAATTAACAAGGAGATATTAAATAACAACGCCTCTGGTGTGGAATTTAATAATAATAGACCCTATATTGGTGTAATAGTCATCTAGGAAAGGTCTGTTTATATACGGAGGGGATTCAGATGTAAATAGGAACCATTAGAAGCGGTCATATGCACCGCGGGACTCCGACTACGATTGTGTGAAATTTACGCTGTGTAGGTGGATACTTAGTTAGTATTTTTTTTTGCTTAAAAACCGATTCTTTCAAGTCAACCTGTTTTGAGAGAATACATAAATAAATTATACGGACACTTCATGAATTTCAAACACGAATAAACACGCGTTTCCCTAATGGATTCTTTTAGCAAAGTTTTTTATTAACAGTCGCTATAGTGTAGGCTGTATTAATAATTTACCCCAGTCCTTTATAGGATAACGAATATATTTTATATATTATTATAATGGATCCCCCAAAGCTGATAAATAAAGAAATTGTGAGCTCCTCAGCCGAACAATTTATAAGAAAAAGCCGTTTTGAAATTACTTATGACTAAATATAAAATTTGATTTTTTAAACTTAGACTTATAGGATAAATGATTTTATTTTACTTTCCGAAAGGCGAAGGAAGAACTGAAATATGGTAAAAAAAATATTTCTCATAATAAAACACAAGTTCGAAGAAGTAGGAATGTTTCTTTTAGTTTTTTAAATCGTCTCGTGGTTTTATTGTTCATAATTTTTTCAGAATCATAATTACATACTGCGAACAATAATTCATAGTGCTAAATATAATTAACAATTTAAATGAAAATATGACAAATTAGTAAACCCCAGACTATTGCCTATGCCTCTTTATCAATTATTATGGTTACATATTTTTACATTTTCTTTCTCTTTCCATATTTCAATTTTTAAATTATTAATAACTAATATAATCATACTTCTTTGCATTATGTAACTTCATTTTTATTTTATTTCCTTAATTATGTTATTTTAACTACTTGTTCAATTACCTATGTACACATTTTATTTTCCATGTCTCTCATCACTTCATTTTATTAATTCCATTCTGTAAAATTATTCACTTTATGTCATTCTGTTTATATTTTATTTTTTATTTTCTATACTCATTGGTTGTTATCTTGTTCTGTTCTTAGACCTGATGAAGGCTAGAAACTCTAGCAGAAACGTTGGCACAATTAAATAAGTTACACCAACTTATTTGTGTTTCATTTTGATCGCACCCCCAACCATGATCTCCTAGTACGTCATTCACGGTCAACTATCTCTCATAATTATTAAACCGCAGACTGTTGAAGGGATTTAACACGTACTTCAGAACACATCAAGGTGAGTGTAATAGTGTACATATAAGAATGTGTGAACTTAATTTTAATTTTACTATCTTGTTTTAGTTTTATTTAAGTAATAATTAATGATACTTTTTTTTACGTATACATGGTATGAATGTAAATATACTACTCATGTTACTTGTTTCGAATAACCTCTAAGTGTGGTAGATAGGTGTATTGGACAAAATTTATTACAAAAATCTATTTCCACCGCTAATTACAATATTATTTCCATATAAATGTTTAACTAACTGAAATTATTTTTTTAAATTTATTTATTGACATTTACAACTGCATATAAAATACAACAAGTAAATTTGAAGTAAGATGATAATAGTATGATACAGGCATGTGGACAAACTACCCATTGGTAGCACTCTAAGAAAGTAAAATTATACAATGGTAGAGCAATGAAAGATAAATCATTAATGTGACAAAATTGTATTGCAAAAGTAATGTTCAGTAATAGTTAATTGCAATCTTTAGAGCGAGATAAATACCTATTTTTTTGTAAAATATCAGTGCCCGATGTCAGGTTTAGTAATTCTGTAACGCAATAAATAGAAAGCCTTTTTTTTCTCATTATAAAATGTCACCTATCAAAGATAAATTACACAACTTGTGCCCTGTAAAGGTTAAACGCCGAGCCTTTATAAACAGTCGACTATTTGTGTTTGTCCCATTAAATTACAGGGAAAACATTTCGAAAATAATCTGAAACCACTCGACAGTAACATCGTTTCATTATCATACGCAAAACGAGGACCGCGTCAAAAAAAAGAAAGAAAGAAGTTTAAATATTCAAACAAGACCGGACCATCAGCATAATGTTTTGACTCCCTAAATGCCATAACAAATTTCAAGGGGACTGAATTAGGTAAGACATGAACTCTCAACCTCTCGAGCTCTTGGAGGCGACATAAACTACACAGCGTCTGTGGCTGCCGTATTTTTAGAAACAGCTAACGGGCTCTAGGATTCCAGAGGCTACGGGATTTTTAATTCGCGCTGAATGGTGACGGGACGCCATAACCATAGGCTCGCGGGGCCAACTCCTTTACCGCTATTTTGTTGATTGTAGCCGTGAATGCCAAGCTAGCTCCTCCATCATCGCTTAGGACATCTTTGCCTCTTTGTCCCACCAACCAGATTGGCCCTCTCACCTCTCAAAAGCGTACTGTTAGAACAAACGAGCGGAAGATTCTATCCAAAGATCGGGGATACTTATCGTAATCTGTACGTTTGAGGAGTGAGTACAAAGAGGTAGAAAAACACCTTCGAAACTTATCATTACACGAATCGACAATATACATTCAAGCGCAGCTGAACATGTTTATAAAGGAGCGTTTCCCAGCGTTTAGTAGAATGCTTATAGTATACTTTATAATGATTTTCTAAAAAGTATGTACAAACCTAGCTACCGAAAAGAATGATTTCAATTTTTATAGCTCTGAATTAACATTATTTGTAAGTAGCTTAAGCCACGATACCTCGAAAGTCTGAAAAATAGATATGCGATACGATTTTTATACATTTTTTTTTTATTTTATTTATTTATTGATATTTACAACTGTATAAAAAAATACAACCAGTAAATTTGATCATAATGACATAATGATATGATACAGGATGTAGAGAAACTACCCAGTAGTAGAACTCTAAAAACAGTTTACAATATAAGGTCACGAGGCCATCTTCTTTTCAGGCGCCTCGGAGGATTGCCAGGAATGGAAGAGGAAGCAAGGTTGGAAACGAGTGAGTTTGGGTGGTTAGGGAGTTTATTTATACAATTTAAATTTTAGAAAAAAACTCATGAATCTACACACCTTTATCAAATCTATATAAATTCATAACAAACATCGTTAACTAAAAATTACATCTTCAAACTTCTTGAATGATGCATTGTTGTTTTTGTTTTTTTAAAATAGTATTAAGATGTATCCGGAGTTATCAAGCTAATGGGACAATTAGTTTGAGTTGTCACATCTCACAAACCAGAAATTAATTGTAATTCATTATCACTGAAAGGAGGTCCTAGAATAATGAACAAATCAAAAAAGGTGTTTCATAGCTACTGCGAAAACAAAATATTTTATAAATACTACAATTTATTTTTTTTTTTAGAATTTTTAAAAAAATTCTATTTCATCGCCTGGTATCAAAATCTACCACATTTGAGGTGGAATCAATAAAAGTATCATACATGCACACAATCATACTATTTTTTACTAAAAGAAAAACAAATCTTTTAAAATAAATGAATATATTATAATAAATTAAATATTGATTAGGAAATTAGTAAAAACCAACATGATTAATAAAAAAAAATATAGATCCGCTTTGCTTTGATAGTGCACATCAGATATAAAATGCTTTTTGATTTGATTCTGAATCTCATATATTCCAAAGATAGTACCGTAGATTAGGATTATATTCTCAAATAGACTTCCCACACTGACTTTCCCAAAGCTGGTAGAGCTGTTAAAAAGTAACCCCAATCCACAACACAATCTATAAAATACATCATTGGAGAAGTTTGTCGGGGGGTGCGGTCAGTCCACCTTCTACGCCACAACCCCTGATGAAGACCTGAAACTCAGGTCGAAACGTCGGCATAAAATAAATAAATATGGTTTTGTTTATCTATTTTGTTCTTTGCTGACCACACCCCCCGACAAACTTCTCCAATCATTAATCTACGGTCAACTATCTACACCTCATTATAAAATACATCAATTATAAAATTTAAAAAAAAAATCATATATGCAACTATGAAATCAAATGCAGTGAAATGTACATTTTATTTTAATTGATTACAGGGACCAACTCTCGTGGTCTGGAATTTGAGAAGACATTCAAAAGAATTCGAATCACATGGGAAGATGCAGATCAAAAGCAAGAGCTGAGACTGAACGTAGACAGAACAACCCCCAACAACCAGACAGCCTTCTCTACAAAGTAACATCTAGAAGAGCAAAAGCGAAAAGATTTTTTTCTATTTAATAATGAAAGCTTCCAACTTAATCTATCATTTACCTAACAGAACCATGATATTGTAACAGATGTAATATAATGAAACAGATTTCTAACGTTGATTGAACATTTGAATTATATACAACTACATATTAATACACAAGGTATTGAACTTAATTTTAAAAAACGATACGATTTCCTATGATATAGAGTTGCGGTCAAAAAGAACAAATAGTTTACAACTATTTAGTATCCGAAGTTTCGCCCCACTTTGAAGGGCCTTACTGGGGCTGTTCATCAGATGAAGCTTTACAAAGTGGGGAAACGTCGGATTATAAATACTGGTAAACTTTTTCTGTTATTTTTGACCGCGACCCTTACCATCTTCTTCTTATTTGATATGATTTTATATTTGATTAGAGTTCGGTAAGTTGAAAAATTAGTAATTTATTCTTAGAGCATTGTCCACTACCCCTTACCCCCAATCCTTTCAGATTCTTGATAAGGACATTAACAATTAAAATTTATGTTAACGATAGACAGTAAAATACTTCCCACGGGTTGTACAGCTTGACGTAACATTCAAATTGTTGCACTGCAATGAAGAAACCGATTCTCACAGTTGAATGAGCATTACTCGTAAACGGCGTGGCTCAATAAGTTAAAAGACAGGAGAGGATTGGAACCGAAGGTGGGGAAAGATAAATAAACAAGAGTTGCGATACGATTAGCTTTTTCACAAGATAATCCCTATATTGATTCTAATTCATGCAAAGAACTGGCACAGAGGAGCTAAGCCGACAATTGTAAGGCTGTGCCTAGTAAATGGGATCCGGTATTGAATTAATTTGCAGTTTGGTCTAGATGTCCCCTATTCCAGTCAACGGCTAGTCTTAACATAACATTTTACAGGCTGGGTAATCCCTGCACTAGTGTACCGGCGATAGCCATTCAATGAGGCCTTCTATGGGTTCTTCGCCCAGTGCAAACTGACTTAAATGGCTACTTTCTACAATGGAAAATTGTGTATTTACAATATCCGGTAGTCTTGTTACTTTGCAGAACAAGGGATAGTTACATTACAATTAAAATTTTAATATATTTCACTAA
This sequence comes from Halyomorpha halys, assembly GCF_000696795.3. NCBI lineage: Eukaryota > Metazoa > Arthropoda > Insecta > Hemiptera > Pentatomidae > Halyomorpha > Halyomorpha halys. Next base: position 1,192,300 of record NW_027115007.1, read on the forward strand.
TATTGCATCCTTAGTTACCACTATGGAAATTCTTAAGCCAAAATTGATTGGGAGTTCAATTTTGGCTCACTTCCAAAACCTCATCCACCCACCTAAAAAAAAAAAATAAATAAAATAAAATTACAAATGCATTATTCACAACATATTAAATGCACGATGGACAGCGTCCACATAATAATCAAGAAGGGCACCTATACAATGTATTTCCATGGCAAATTTGATATTATCCAAACACCATCACAGCCTTTCAGCGACCACATCACAATAGCTCGCCCAATCTATAAGAGGTAATTTATAAGTCCGTAATTAAATTCATGTAAAAAAATAGCCCGGGATAGAATGGGAGAGATCAGAAGAGCAGGGGTCAGTGTCCAGTATCAACAAAAGCCCGACACACAATGGTACCCGCTCCTAATAAACATTCCTCGGCAAATTAGAAGCCTAAGGCTGCCCAAATCAACTTCAAACAATTGCTCTTGTCTCTTGTTTTAATAGAAAAATATCTACCCCCACACCGTATAATGACACCGCAACAATGGGAAATGGGCTCCATTATTTTGGCCACGGTCTCAGTTACCATGAGAAGCAGAAGTAGCAACTATGAGAAGTATTTATTCAAGAATTTAATATTAGATTATTATAGGTCTTCTATAATAGAAGATTATTATAGGTCATTATTATATATTCTTATTTTCAATTCTTTAATATTTTTGGAAAATACTGGTTATAATAGATTTTTTAAAGTAATAATAGCTCGTTTATATCGGGAGCAATGAAAATGCAGTGTGCAAGTTACAGCTTTAGAAGTTACAGTCTTGAGCAGAATCATGTAACTACATAGGAAAGAAGATAGAACATAATATACCGAAGCCCTTGACTGTCATATTCAATCTCTCAGATACTTTCCCAACATTATAACATTCATTAAATTTTCAACATTAACTTGCAGGGATGTCATATTACAACAGGGATTGACTCATCTCGGATTCAATCTAGCAGCCCTGACAAAGCCTTACAAAGTGGGGCGAAACTTTGGTTACCAAAAAATAGTTTTATTTTACTATTTTTATGTCTTTATTGACCGCTATCCGAGCTATCTTCCTACAATCTACTTCATACCGTCGCCTACTATTAGTACAAGAGCCCAAGAGGAGAAAAAAGGCAGTTATCTTACCCCAATTTTTGATTACTTTAATGAAAACTATGTATAATTAATAGTCAAAATTGATGAGTCTGCCAAGTATAAGTAGGGGGAATAAAAAATGGCGGCTGTTTCAAAGCGATAAAAAAAAACTAATTTTCATTCGGAGCTCTATATCTTGAAAAGTAGGACCAACACTAGAAAACCTAAGAGAACGTCATTTAAAAAAGAGTAAATTTACTAAAATATGAGTCCCAATAGAGTTATTTACGTTAAATAGTTTTCGAGATATAGCTTTTTAAAAAGCAACATTTCATAAAACTGTTGTATGGTACGTACTGAAAGATCTGTAGTTAGTAAGTTTATTTTGAAAAATCTATATCTCAAAAACCATTTGACGTACAGATGTCTATTAACACTCAAATTAAAGCTAGTTTAATGAGCTATAATATATAAAAGTTTATGATGTTTATCTTCGTAGGAGTAATAGTTTACATGACATTTGCTAAAATAAATTGATTTATAGTTGTTCGGACATATTTTCATTTCCCAAATTTATATTCATATGTGAATATCATAAAAACTACTACCTCTACGAAGATAAGTGTCACAAACTACTTTATAGTAAGTTAAATTTCCTTTATTTTTAGTGTTGGCAGACATGTGTGCGTCTTGTGGATCTAGAGATATATTTTTTCAAAAATCCAACATTTTATACGTACAACTAGAAATTAAAATTTGTGAGTTTATTTTGTCAAATATCATAAAAACTACTACTCCTACAAAGATAAGCATAATTAACTATTTTGTAGTACATTTAACTAGCTGTAATTTGAGCGCTGGCAGACATCAGTACGTACAATGGTTTCTGAAATAAAATTTTTCATAAATCAAATTTATTGTCCGAACAACTATAAATCAATTTATTTTAGCAAATATCATGAAAACTACTATTCCTACGAAGGTGAAGGTCATAAACTTCTTTATAGTCAATTAAACGAGCTTTAATTTGAGTGCTAATAGACATCTGTACGTAGTTCCTGAGATATAGATTTCTCAAAATAAATTAACTAACTACTAATCTTTCAGTAGATTTTTAAGAAATTTTGCTTTTTAAAAAGCTACATCTGGAGAACTATTGGACGTAAATAGCTCTTTTAGGATTAATATTTCAGCAAATTTACTCTTCTTTAAATAATTCTCTCTTAGATTTTCTAGTGCTGTTGGTAGTTTTTAAGATATAGACCTCCGAATGAAAAATCAATGGTTTTTTAAGGTTTTGAAACAGCCGCCATTTTTTAATCTCCCTACCTTTACTTGGCAGACTCGTCAATTTTGACTAGTAATTATAGTTTGACTAGAAATCAATAGCTTTTCTTGAAGTAATCCAAAATTGGGGTGAGATAACTCCCTTTTTTTTCTTCCCGGCTATTGTACTATATCTTCTTACAATTTAAATTTATGTTTAGTTAACTTAGAGAAAAATCATAAACCGAAAACTGTAATTCGCTTCCTGCACTCCCATCGTTCCCTAACATATCGTGCATTCTTTCCGGAAATCGGGAATTTTTAAAAACGCTGCGGGACGTAGGACAAATTGTTAAAAATAAATTTGTTAAAAAAATTCCCATAAAATGAGCAAGTTATGTGACACCTGTAAGCCACATCGGCTTCGCTGTAGTCGGGAATTAGAACAGATACCAACATTATTTTCAAGCGATGAATGATAGACCAGATCGAGAATTGAAGATTTAGTTTGCGAATGTCTTCAATAAGTACTAAAAGATTGGCTTATTATTTTTCCCGGCTGTCTTGCTTGATATTAAATTTATAATGGCATATTTGTTAAGCAATTTGCCAGTTACTGGTGGATTTAGGAGCATTAACAACAGTAATTAGAAAGCTCGGTACAGGTAATTTGCCAGGCTCAGTCGGAGTACAGGGCTACTGATCCTGCAACCAATTAGAGTAGCTATTCTAAACTCTTCAACATCCGCCGTTTTCTTGTAATCCTTCCATCTCCATCTTCTTTTTTTCCCATTTTCTATCACGACCTAATTAAAATTACACCAGATCTTCCATCTCCTGCCTCCTGTGGATCAAGCCGACGGGAGGCCTGCCTCTATCGCAACCGAAGAAATGTCCGTTTAATTGGGTCTAAGCCTGCTCTTAAGATGACCTGCCCTTAATAGTCTGTCCGCTCATGGATCTCCTCAAAGTGCTTTTTTTTATTTTATTCTCTTGCATTCCCATCGGACCATTACCAACAGTGGCAAAATGCTACATTAGGACTTAGTTAATTTAAAAATATTTCAATGACCTTTGATTATACAAAATAACCATAAAGAATTATAATTCTCTGAATTTCTAGCGTTTACATTATACATTATCAGCGTCTAATAATTGCGTTAAAAATATAACATTGCTATGAATTTCAGAGAATCCATAATAGTTAGTCAAACGGAAAATTTAGATGGCTTCACAATGCTGATCACGACCTGTACTCAATAAATATTATAGAAGCGAAGAAATTGCAGCAATTAAAATAGGCGTACTAGGTAGTCGGGATGAAATATTTCTATTATATTATATGAAATATTTTCATATATTTGTACTCGCTCATAAAATAAATTAACAGGAAGGTACGAAAAAAAAAATGTCTGTATGAATAAAGAATGAATCACTAAAAACAAAACCGACGAGTAAGTGATCGGGTCGACCGAATATATGAGAGGATTGATTATATTTGTTGCAGGAGGATTGTTGCAGTTCGGTGGAAGAAGGTAATAAGATAACAACGTTTGGAGTTTGTCGGAATCACAAGGTTCATTAAGCCAATATTATTGTTATTATTATTATTATTATTATAAAAAAAGGACTTTATAATATCTCTGGATAGGAAAGTTATTTAAATTATAGAGTTCGACACTTTTTGTTCAGAAACTAGAAAATAATAATTAATAAATCCTTTATGCGATATGCTTACTCCAGACAGTAATGGACTATTACAATCATATAAATAAATCAGTATCGCAATAGTTTTTGTAGATAAAGCATGAATTAAACGCGGAAGAGCGTAATTTTCTTACGGCACTTCTCAAGTAATCACTTCTTCAATCAAATACTTGCGGTCTGAAGCGGGTCCAACTCGGACAAGAACACCAATATTCTGTTAAGAGAAAATTTAGTTTAAAGTTAAGGATTCGAGGCTTCTTCAGGAAATTTATAAAAATAACATATAACTGGACAGTGTATTTTTACTGAATAAATACTTTCTATTACGTATTTTATAAAAATTATTTTTTTTTTCATTCAGAGAGTCATTAATTATGCTAAAATTGAATGGTCTTTCTTTTATTCTTTAATACAATTGTGGGATTAAAAATATTTCTTACATTTAAAAACATACAATAAATTAAATACTATTAAAAGAGCTTTAAAAACTCAAATTTTAAACGAAAATGTACAAAGATATTTTTTTCATTACTTTTTATTCATGGACCTTACATTCCATTTTCATTCCTTTTTTTTAAGTAGCACAGTATCTGTCATATGTAATATGTACGTAGTCAGTTCACGAATTGACCTACAAACATATTTGTTTGTTTTTTAAAACAATAACAACGTGACTGATTCGGATCTTGAACTTGTGGTTTCTTGCGTAAGCTACTGAGGGCTATATTATGTTCCTTAACTATACTAACAAAAAATATTCACGTACAGGCACATAAGTAAAATGCAGGTTTAATTTATTTTTACATTGTATTAGGCGGAGTGATTTTTTTTTATTACTAATATATGCCCTAAGTCGTCGATAAAATCGAATAAATCCATCGATTGCACTAAATTACAGTAAAAAACTTTTTCTTATTAAAATTGTACAATTATCTCTTTTTTTATTTTGTAATATTATATTCTGTCTTAAATTTATAGACAATGGTAATAAGGATCATAGAGCTCATTCACACCATGTTTATAAATATATAAATTATATGAAAAAAAAAGAAAAAATAAGAAATAAAAAAATATAAATTTTAAATAAAATGATATCTTAAACACATTAAATTAAAATTACAATATTTACATTTAACAGGACTCCGGAAGATTCCGGCGCTTCTTTCTCAACCGCATCACTAATAATTGAGCTGGATCTGTTAGAGGTGTTTTTCTATATCAGTAATGCTGCTTCCACATTTTCTTCTTTTTCTTTTAACTTAAACAATTTCTTTACTTACTTAACTGCAGACCACAGTAAAAATTATTTCTAACAATAAATAAACGGAACCCCCCGTATGTTATTATTGTAATTTATAACAAGAATAAAAAAAAATGTTGATTTTTAGAAGCAGTGACATGCTCAAACCCCAGCGTGCTAGCCCACTCCTGCCGCATGCCAGACTCCGCATAAAAAAAAAAGCATTCTCAGCCTTATATCAGGTTTATAATAGGCCACTTAAGGTAAACCATATTTTGGAGAAATATGTTATACCGTTGATATCGTGCTCTGAGATGACACATCACGTAATCTTTGAAAATTCAAAGAAGGATGAAAAATGTTTACCTACAACCAAAAATTTAGGTTCATGATACTCTGAATATCTGTTGCTACTTTCATCCATGGTCCTTCCGGAGCTTTAAATTACTGCGTCTCCTTATACAATTTTGTACAGTATCAATTTCCTTCATATAAATCCAAAAAAAAAATCTTTAACTCGCATACTTCAGACAGGCTTCCAACCCTTGATGCCCTTTATATTTTTTTTTTTTCTAAAATTTCACTTCTCATTTTTTCCGAAATATACTCTAGTTGATTTTTTAAAACTATTCCACTACGCACAATTACAATTAGTTGCTCTCTAATTTTCCACCAATCCTTCATCACTGCTGGAAGTAGCTCGTCATCAAGCCAACCATTCTCTATAAACAATATCAATCCCACAATGACTTCTTCTTCCGTTAAATGCTTCCTAATTTCATGCAAAGTTGTAAACCTGATTCCCCTTTATGTTAAGCCATCGTTTTCTTCTGTTATTTGGGCCACTATAATAACCTCTCTTCCATACCCGTTGAGGGTAGTTTTGACATTGCATCAGCAATACTCACGTTGATCCCTTTTATTAAATGGATAACAATATCTAACGAGCTGAAGCAACATTCTCTGTATTGGGTGCGTCACATAAACTCTTCTGAAAATTTATTTTGAAAAGCGTGTGATCTGATTGGATGTGACTGTCTTTTCATACACATGTCCTTTATGCGTATGCCGCTGCATGTCTATCCTTTATCAATGCCGTACCTACACCATATCCACTATCACATACTTGAAATTCAACTTTTTTTGGCTCATCAAAATATCGTAAAATTAGTGCCTCTAGCAACTAGCACTTATATGTTTCCCATACTCTTTCTGGCGTAAAACACCATGTGCTTTAATATTCTCGCAATGGAGCAGTTACAGTGAATAAATCCGGTAAAAAATTCGTTATATAATTAACTAATCCTGGTCCTCTCATGTCTTATACTGCTTTAATCTTCCTTGGATCTGGCCAAATACTTTTTGTAAATAGGTGTTGCATTTTTTTTTCTGTTACTGTTTTCCTAATTTTGTATTTTCCCTGCTTAATTACAATTTTTTTCAGTTCTGCCCCCCAATACCTTCTCCAAATTCCTGTCATGATCTCCTCCATCGTATCTCCTTCACCGAACACCATGATCTGGTCGGAAAAGGCTATAACACCTTATATGTCCTCCATAATAAGAAATCTTCTTCTCTGGAATTCTTCAGTCATTACCAGCAGACCGAATGGGCAACGTTTAAAGCAATATCTCCCGTACGGTGTCCTAAAAATGGTCAGTTCTTGAGAATCTGAATGCAACTTCAATTGATGAAATCCATTTTCCATGGACACTAAACATTTTTGCTTTTGCTAACACAGGAACTCTACTGTTGGTCTGTTAAACGGTTTCGTATCAAATTTTTATTTAACTTCTTATATGCGATTTATACTCTGTTTATTTTGATGTTACAACAAATACCATGTTTGGGATCCTTTCCGTTGGATATTCTACTTTACATGTCACATTTAATTATTCCAGTCTCTATAATTTTTGTTTATTTTTTTTTCTCACTCCGATGAGAAACCTCCTGGGTGACTCACATACTTAAACCTCACCTTCACGAACCTTCAAATTTTAAGTATTTATGTCCTTAATCTCGTTTTCCTCAAATAATTGTGGAAAATCCTCAATATATATCTTATTAATCATAACCTCCTTTGCTGGGGTAATCTTTTATTTTCTAATTTAATTTTCTATTTATTCTTTTATATAGAAGCGTTTAATTTCGACATAACTTCTTTTCGCCGAATAACACAACTTTGCTTAGTATACGATACTTATACTATCACTTCTATTTCTAAGATACACCATATCACCATCAACCATTTCTTTCTCTCCGCCAAACTTGTCTTAATCACTTTTGACACTAAATTCCATTTGCCTTTGTCTTTTCAACAAATTACATTGTATGTGGCACCTGTACATATTTTAACTTGTGATCATCTCATCTTCAAGTTTATAATTCGTTTTCATTTTACGCAATTTTTTTCTGTCTCCACAACTGTCATTGCTTCATTTATCAGTTTCTTAAGCGTCAAATCTCTCTGTCTTAACATCCGTTTTCTAAAATCACTAAATAAAATAAAACAAAATCAATAATAAAATCACTATCATACAAACTACAAATAGATCTCTTATTATTTCATCTTTTAAATCTTTGAAATCGCAAGTAATAGATCTTTCTTTTAATATTCGGATAAAATGAATACAATATACATGTTCATCTAGTACAGTCGAAATAAAAAACCTACCTTTCATATATGATGCTTTTCTGGGGCATAACTTCCTCATCTAATCGTTTTCTTATGTCTTCTACTGAAGTTACTTCATCTACACCTAATTGCCGTAACAATTGCATCCCTTCCACTCTAATGACAAGTTTTAGAAATTACGGATCTTTTCTTATTCTCTTTTTTTGTCGACAATTCACAATTTTTCGAAGTTGCATTCCAAAAAATCTAGTTATTCACCATATTCACTTTATCACCGATAAATATCAACTGAGCTGGGGCAGACATTTAAAAATAATATTGATTATTCATTCTATTAGATTATTTATACTACAGATGTGATTCACACCACACACTATTGCAGACTAAACCAATTACACAAATAACCCACACAGAACCTTCCAGCTCTGTTTGACAGTGCTACCACTGTACGACATGGTATAACAACGTTATGAATAAAGTTTAAAAAAAAAAAAATTCGAGTTTAGCGAGACAATTATGAAACGGAACGAACAGAAAGTTCTTGATTGAAATGTCGTGAAGTAGATCGTTTGGGTTGCGTGTGGGTTGGGACAACCAAGTCTAATTGAACTTTTTTTATTAGTCGCCCAAAAATAATTATCAAGAAGCCTAATAAGGGGTTGCCTAGACAGCAGCTTAAGAGAAGGAGAAGTTCATTAATAGAAGGAGGAATCTCATGAATATCTAACTCCTAGTGCTAACTGCACCTATATGGCGCCACTCACATATTTCTCTTTTGACGATGGTCTAAAAGAAGTCTGAAATATTAATTCAACATTAAATATTAATTCCTTAAAATATTATGTTGCAGATCAAACAAGAATGAAGAAAAATAAATTGATATCTTTCAGTGTGCTGATTTCGAAGATGACAAAAAACTATATTCTCTACTATTTTCTCAAATATACAAACCAATATTCATAGCTAAACACTTTATTGAATTACTTAGTAAGATGTTAACAATGAACTTGGTACTGACACCAAAGGGTAGTAGTACCAACATGCTCGAAAAATTAAAAACTAAGGTGAAGTGCTTTAATGTCATATCTCTTATACAGCATAGCCTAACTGTTGAATTGAGATCTGAAATGTTGTGTCTATATAGTTATGTAATTTATTAACTTAAGAAGCATAAATTATTTTGTAATGTTTTTATATAATATTACATATCTCTAGTGATTATGTTCTGATGATATCTGAATCAAGAAATATTCGACTTCATGAGAAGGAATGAGTAATTAATTTTGACATTAAATAAGAAATAGTTAAATCGGTATAAAGTTTTAATGAACACTGTTCGAATTTTATAAGATGTATATTTATCAAAATTAGTTATATAACACAATTAATCAACGAAATGTTCTCCACGGTGAGTCACAACCTTCAACTCACGTTTGGGTATTTTGTTAATTCTAGAACCTTAAATTTTTTTGCTTGAAGAGATCTTTTACTGCCAACCCCATTTCTGTATCTTTTTGAAACTCTTTCCTTTTTAAATTCTCACTATGATTTTATATCATACAATTTGGAAAAAGGTGGTAGCAATAAGGCCAAGATGTAGAGTTTTAATTTTATATCCTTTATATAATAAGTGAGATATAATGTAATGCAATATGAGATATTACGTAAATCTGTAAAGCATCACATAACCAGTCAAACTGAAGACCAGTGGTTCCAGAGGTGCCCCAGTTGAATGCCATTTTCTCAAAAATATTAGAAAATAAAAAATAAATTGAAATTAAAATTTCGAATAAACAGTGCATCCAGCTTTTATGTAGCACTGTTTATTATTTACCTACATACTCAACCTCTTTAAGGATAATTGTGGCGACATTTTTATATTTCGACAAGGGTGCAGCGAAAGTTTGTCGGCCCAGCATGGGCTTGTTTAAGCCTTAAAAGGGAACCGTGACGAAAATATTTTGGAAACCATTGCTGTACACAGTGAAATTCCCAAGCGATGGGTTCTTTAGGTTTTCAAAGCCTAATTCGAACAGCATGCATTGCTTTAAATGTTCTATTGTCACTACCATATTGAGTAATGAATTACTGCTAATGATATTTTTTTTCTGTAAATAAAATATAATACTCAGAACATAAGACAACTAATGATACTATTTAAAATTAGTGCGTGTTTCAATTAGGATGATTATCGATGAATCATTAGGAACACTTTTTTGATCAAGTTAAAAATGTTTAATTCAAGGAAAAATACCAACAAATTACACTATAATTATGAACAAAATATTAAAACTTTTTAAGCTAAAAAAAAAACACATGGGTGCGCCAATAAAATGAATGTAAAATAATGAAACATAAAATAAAAATGGTTTTAATGGTGCTTTACCCATGCAATTGCGGATGAAAACATGAAAGCTTATCATCAAAATAGAAAAACATAAATGAACAAAGGAAGGAAATAATTTTTTTAGACCAATTTGTAATCTTGACAGAACTTCTTTTACAAACTAAGAAAATATCTGAATGTATATGAAAATTATAAATTAAAAATCAGGTCAAAACCTTACAACTTTCTTTTTTTTTTCTTCTTTTTTTAGTAGAAAGTTGCATCGCTTCTATTCCATTCGTGGAAGGGTGCACTGGACTAGGTCACTGTGTAAGAAATATTTGGGTGAAGGGCAGACGTCAAAAATACTTTATGACAAGCAATATAATATTGAACGCAGCAATACAATATTGAAACGCAATAGCTTTAAACAAACCAACGGAACAATATTTTGGGAGAGCTGTATTCACAAGAGGGTTTAGGAGTACCTGGCCAGGCCCGTGCGTTAGGACTAGGCTCCATAAATCATAACCGATGAAACACAACATGGCCCCAGCCACTCGGACCTATCAATTCCCACTAATTAATCACATCTTGTTAATGACAACTGAGACCTCTTTTTCGGGCATTAGCCGGATAGAACGCTCTTCCGGTAACTTTCTTAAGATCTTTATCAGAGCCAATTCTAAATACGATCAGTAATAATCAGGTAAAAACTCCAAACAATAAAATTAACTTAAGGTACCTATATGCCAAGATATGTGGTTAATGCTACGAAAATTTAAATTCCTTATTATCGGTATGGTTTTTTAAATCAGAAAATCTGCTGTCACAAATATGACATCGAACATAAGGGAAAAAATGAGTAAATAAAATAAAACAATAAAAAAGAAATCTGGAAGATTGTTGATTGAGCGGGGGATCAATGAATGAATATTATAAAAATCTGCTTATAAAAAGCAAAATACTATTTCCGACATTAAAAAAAAATATCCTGAAATATCTCAAAACTTTAATTTTCTACTTACAATTAGTGTTTTCCACTTGTAAACCAACGATAAATGAGTTAGTTTGTTTTTGTTTAGTGGCGTAAAATATCATGGGTCAACAACGTCTTTGATTTTTTGACAAGTCATCCTTACATTTGTTTTATTATTCTTTATTAAGTATATAGATTTCTTTTTTGAATGGAATATGGTCCGGGTGCGTATATATGTATAAAATAGTATACCCATTTACTATTTGAGTTTTTTTGACCGCACCCGGACCATATTCCATTCAAAAAAGAAATCTATATATTTAATAAAAAATAAAGAATAATAAAATAAATGTAATATTTTACAACTTAAAAAACAGAAATTTCTAGTAACAATAGTTTGTATAAAATTCCCTAGTTTTTATGAAGAATATTAGAGATTCAGCTGTTTTGCCTCCTTTAGTTGTTTTTTGATGGAGTCAGTTCATTTCCATAAAATAAAAATATAAAAAAACTGTGGATCAGGATTCGGTAAAAAAAAAAAAATAACATTTTGCATAATTTTTTGTTGTAGATTCCCGATTGTCTCCTCTACAAATTATTTCGATAACCTTAAATTATTACTATCACCACAAATCCTAAGTTTAAGAATTGAATACTTTTTTTATTTATTGATAGATATTACAAACCGGCCACACAGTTGTGGGCAATAGGTAATAGTAATGAATGATATCATACATACTAAAATAAAATAAAATAAATAAATGAATGAAAAAAAATATAAATTTAATAATCCTTTGACTGGAAGAATCTTAAGGTATTAACTTGATTTAGTGAATGGAAACAATTTCTTCCTTATTACAATATAATAATTTATTTCATATTACACAGCAACGTTTCGGGAGATTTCCCCCATGATCTTCCAGTCAAAGGATTATTAAATTTAGAATAACAATATGGTTATGAATGAAGACCGTATGAAAAATATTAATGTAAAATTCTTACAGAATCTGCGAATTGTGCTGCAACATGACTGTGAAACAACAGCCTGAAGATGGGGGAAATCTCCCGAAACGTTGCTGTGTAATATGAAATAAATTATTATATTGTAATAAGGAAGAAATTGTTTTCATTCACTAAATCAAGTTAAAAAATATATATATATATAAGCATTTTGGCCGTTTTTTTTAAAAAACTGTAAAATCACCAATTTTTATAAAGACCAACAGAGAGAGAATTTACTGTATTGTCTCGTCTCAGAATTTTATTTTACTTGTCAATCAGAATTCGACAAGGAAACATAACTTATTATTTTACTTTTTGAAGATGATTTCCGATTCAGTCTCATAAAATGTTATCATTGAATGAAGATGTTTGATAATAGTTATTGAAGACATTTGTAATCTTTTAACTGTTACTTTCCTTTTCAATTCTATGCTAATAATAGTCCAGTCAAATGATCTTGAAAAAGGGCTTGAAGTGAAACGTTTTTATACCTGTTTAAGTGGCTGGCTTTGGTTTTTTTGAGTGCTGGAAACGAAACTGAAGTTGTTCAACAACTTTTTTTAACGTAGTTTGAGAAGTCATCATACTGCCACTAAAAATTATTTTATAAGACAATTCTATATTAAAATAAATATGAGAGAAATATCAATTATTGATGTTAATTTTTATTTTTGTACATTGTTAATTTTCCATGAAATTAACAATGTACAAAATATCGGCGAAAAATGCCCATAATGATATCGATGATATAATAATATTCCAAATTATTTTTCCTATGGCACATCGTCGTTCACCATCAATAATTTTATCAGCTAGTAACGAACTTCGCCAGCTAATAAAAGAAGACGTTTGCTCCACTTGCTAGCCTTAATATTATAAAACCTAGGGTGAGATTTCTATATTACCAGAAAAGAGACCTGAAAACTTTCAAAAACCCATGGATTTCGGTAAGATCTCATCCAGTTTTAAAATCAAAGGGAAATCCAGGATATTCAGTAAGGGCACGGAATTGTCAGGTTCTTGATGGGGTAAGTACCTAAGACTTTTTTTTACTATTTATGTCTACTGGTACAATTGCATTCAAATCTAAAATTTCTTCAAAAATTTTAACCGCATTTCTCAACTTACCAGTGGCCTAGGAAATTTTACATACAATTTATTCTTTTTCTAAATATTTTAGGAAAAATAGCCTTTCTAAAGAACGATTATAAACCATGTTGACTATAATAACCTCTATCAATAATATTTTACCAAAATCTTTGCAATATGGAGGTATTTAAATCTCAAATTTCTTAACATTTCATTTTTTTTTTTTTTTTTTTTTTAAAGGGGAATGACACTCCCATTTTACCTTCCCCCTTAACGACGTCTCTAAATATATTAACAATTTCCATCATATCGTTATCGAATATCAACAGTTTTCTAGAATATTGTAAATTCTCAGAATGCCTTAAACATACAAAGGGGTACTAAAAAGAAAAGGTAAAAAGGGTGTTTTTTTCAACAAATTAGATAGTTTTGTCACAGACTATTTTTTACTGCATAGGTCAGTGATGGTAATTAGTTTAACTGGGTGAAACAAAAATTAGGGATGTTCCAGGTTCTTAAAAAAATAAACATAAGGTAGATTTGTATGCATAAAAACCTTTCCAGACCGAGAAAGAACAAAATATTTTGGAAAATTGTTAGATTCAATGTTACCGTCAATGCTGAGTTAAAGTCGCATTTGCTAGTTGATATAAAATCGTTAGAATACTTATCAACAACTATAAACACAATGAAAGTTATGAAAAACGGAAAAGAAATGCAATATCATCAAAACTCAAAATTAAGGATTCGTAATAACCGAATCCTGCCAGTTCTAATAGGACATAACGTCGTTTCAGCAATGCTTTCAACCGGGAAGAGCACGATCCCTCACAGACGATAATAAGAAATAAAAGAAGCGCAGACAGGTTGATGTAAAACCAAGCGAGGCCCCACGACTCTAAGGAGCTGAGGCATGATGGCTGCCCCCCGCTGTTTCTTCAACATTATTTCATTCCGTCTTGGCTCCTCTGTCAGACTTCCAAACTGCTAACATCAACACTCCTCCACGTCACTTACACACACCATCGTTTACAAACTAAGCAAAGCGTGATCCTTCATCAGAGATGATAATCAATCAAAGAATTTGATTGATACACACTTGAACCGAGTGAGGAAAATAGCGACACAGATATAAAATTAAAATAAAAAAAATCGAGAAATTTAGTTCGAAACGGCAATAGTTTAAGACTTAGTTTTCAATTATAAATTTGGTCCACTATTATGTTCCCCTACACTATTTTAATAACTTATAGACCGCAAAATAAATAGTAGAAATAAAGCAACATAAAATAATAACTGTAGTAATCCAATATAACATTTTATACTTTTTATATAATGAATTATTATTTGATTATGTAAACTTAATGATCTTTTACTGGAAGAGTCTTATGGAATTAAACTGGATTTAGTGAATGACACAATTCTTCCTTATTTCAAATACAATAATTTATTTCATATCATCAGCAACAACATTTCGGGAAATTTCCCCCATCTTCAGGTTGCTAAAAAACCAAATTCAACAAAACCATAAAATGCACTAACACTAATATATCATATTTACTTAAGAACTATTTATAAGCTATTTACCTGATAACAATAACCTATATATAACATATAATTTTCTCCTTTTTTGTCATTCTTGCTAATACATATTAATATTAATGTCATTTAATGAATAAAAAAATTTGATTATGCATTATACCTGCAGGTATGGTTAAAAAAATCTTGTACGGTGCGCTCATCACACAACTTTCACTTACCATCTTGGAATGCTAAAATTTAAAACAATAATTTTTTTTTTCCTGTCGCTACAAAAATTCATATTTAAAGATTTTTCGAGGCGCGAATAACGAATACCAATTTGTTCCTGCTAAGAATAGAACATTTTAACAAAGTATAACATCCGTATGTTTCCGGAACAGATCGGATACGCCCGGCTATATCCGACATTTCAGTCTCCAAACTGCTGTCTCTATTTCTTTATTTTAGTTAATTATTAAATTCGTGCATAGTTCATATTTATAAAGTTTATATTTTCCATATTGTTAATTACTGTTAACGGTGAACAGTGGTCAATGATTACAAATAAACAAAGTTTCAGATACTTTAGAGGAATTTTTTTTGTAAGTTGGGATTTATGCCCTGTTAAACTTAAAGTTGCTGTAATGTCCCAGGCATGTGCCATAATAGCTTCAAATTTATAATTTCAGTTCCATACGAATTTTCCTTTTTGAGCCAGGTAAGCTGTAGGCACCATTTTACGAGACATTTTTGGATTTTTGGACTTACTTGATTATTAGGCCATTGATGCCTACTCCCTATCACCAAAGTTCTCTTAGCGAACGGATTTCATGAGGTAAGTTAAAGTAATAGCAACAAACCTAATGTAATCATTGAAGTCACAAAAAAATAATAAAACGAAGAAAATTGAAGATTAAGAATTTAGTTTTAATTATATAATAATCTAATGCTTATGAGAATTTTCGACTCGTATTAAGTGGTAAAAAATAAAAATTCTTCTTGGTCAAAAGGTAATGAATTGAATCAATGTATTAAAAAAATAAATAAAAAGTATAACACTAAAATTGATCTTCTATTTTATTGTGATCTACAAATTTAGCAGATTTTTAGCGAATGGTAATAATTTTTTATACAGTAAAATATAGTTTAAAACAACAAGATATTCTCATCAATTGTTGAAATAAATTTTTTAGAAGAATATTATAGCCTGGTATTGGTATTTTCCCGCTTCTCAGTGGTATGGTCCATCCTGGACACAACTCCAAAATTACTTGTAGAAGATCGCACTTGATAATCCTGCTCACTATTCCACATTCAGCTCATTCCGTCCAGTGGAAGATAACATCTTCGGCCCGGTGAAAGGTGATTTCCTTACTTCGATTTATGTTTCGAACCTTTTCAACAGTCGTCATTATTCTTCACGATTTGAACTTTATAAGTACTAAAGGAAATTTTTGGTCGTTTTGTCAAAGAAGTGTTAGCTAATGCTGTTATACAAGAGTTCAACCTTTGTTTCTGGAAAGGATTACATACGGAATCTACAAGACAAACAAAACACAAAAAAGGAATGCCAGTATTTATATTTTTTTAAATATTCGTCCATACATTTATTATTTATACTTTTATTAATCAAGTCTTTTCATACCCTCAGTCACACAAATATATTTTCGCGAAAATATACATATATATTTTTATCGGTCTGATCTGCTAATGCAGTCTGATTCAAATTGAAGAATCATAGCAGGCGGCATTGACCACACCATCACTGACATATTCATCATTAAAGGCATATATTAGATTAGAATAAAATAGTAATTTACAAGAAATATATTATAAATACATTCTTTGTTATAAACATTATTAGAGCTTAATCTTTACCTCATCATACTACAAATAAGGCACTGTCATAAGAAAATTATTGATCAAATAAAATAATTTGTATTCACTTGTTTATCCATTTAAGTGTTTCCTGTAACCGGCTTTATAATATATTTTCCTTTGAATCTATGTGTTAGTCTTATTCTCGTAAAATGTATCTATTTGTTTGTTTTTGGTAAACTGATCTACTGCTGTGACTATGAATGATCGTCTGATCTCACATTGCCGTCTAATATTTAATTTGTTTAGCGGGTCACCGAAGAGGATCTAGGAGGATGAATTCCGGAGAGCAAATTTGTTGATCGGGTGAATGAAAAATGGTGAAATTGGATGAGCAGAAATGAGAAAGAAAAGAAAGGAATGAATTGAAACATTTGTATTTGGTGTATAGACCAAAATTGATTGTAAAAGGAAACTGTAGGGAAAAAAAATTGTTTATTATATCTTATTATTATATCTCTTTATATCTTATTATACTATGTATGTGTAATTTATATATGTCCGATTACGGATTGACAAGTATGCTGTGTGAGGTAGCAACCTGATGTATTTAGGCACCATAGATGAATAAAGTATTTCTCTCTCTCATAGGTATCAAAATACTACTTATTATTTTTTTTAAATGTTCAACATTCCAGCCAAACTAGCCATCCTCAAGGACAATCTTAAATATAAATTTTCCCCTCACATCAAATAATTTATAATTTTTTTGCAGGCTTATCTGCCGAGGTTATTCGTTTCAGTCCAAATTATCTTATTTTGTCACTTTTCCATTAAATTTGTAAAACTTATCACAGTGTGATGACAGCGTTAAATTAATCTATAAATTAAAGTTTGAAAAATTGATTGGAAAAGTCACAAAAGAGATTTTGACTGGAAATGATCTAGGCCTGCTAAAAGTTTTTAAATTGTTGGATTTAAGATGAAAATTTATATTTATGATTGTCTATGAAGATGGTCTGGTTGCGACTAATTTCACATTAATCGCCAACTTCCTTATAAATTTGGGCCTAGTCGGAATAACCGTTATAAAAATACAGGTGTCTAGAATTATATGTTTACGCATGTGTGAGCGAAAGTAGCAGATCGAATCTCATAATATCTATATTGGGCCAACTAGATATTAAACCGCACAATCTTCAAAAAGTTCATCAAAATAGGATTAATGGTTCGTTCGATTTGATAGCTAACAGACACGAAACAAACTTTGTTCCTTTTATAAATATTATATTTTTTGATTTTATTTTTTTTCAATTCCTCTAAAACAGAAAATAAAACTCAATAAGTAAATTCCATTACGTATGTGTTACTTAAATCGAATTAATTATAACATTTTGTCTACCGTTGGTATTTGAAGGTATACAGTGAAATACTTGCTGAGGTTTGATGTGTGCATTCTGTGAGAATTCTACTACAATATTTGGAAGTGAGGGACCTCCGCGTGATGATATTTTTTGAGGACCTATTTTTCACTAAATATTAAGAGCAGTATGACGTAACAGGTTAATCCTGTAATTACATTGAAATTTAAAATATTTACCTACTCCTGAATATTTTTTACCATTTAATAATCCTAGTAATTGAAAGTTGGTTAGATTATTTTTATTAAAATGTATTTAACAAAACTCAGGTTAGTGGTGAGATTCAGATGATAAGATAAAGGTTATCATCCATTTCCATTTTCTAAAAAAGAAAACAAAATTGCTGCGATGGTTTACTAAAATATTTCCACCGGCCCTTCTAAGCAATATTAGAACGTAAGAACAACTGTGTTAGAGAAGAATTGTGTATAATCCTTTAAGAAATTTTATTCATAAAACATTCAATTCATAAAATATAAATGTATAATATCAATTAAAATAAAGACACATCTCCTTTACGTAATAGTATATATATAAAATATATTAAGACTAGATATAGATAAACTTTTTAATAGAAAAAATGCTAATTTAAATTATTCATTTTCTATCTGTTAAGTAATTACTAGGGATAGGTTTTTTATGTGCTAAAAAATCTGAAATATGTACATAAATATGTGCTAATAAATTTTCAAATATTTAAAAACATATGTAAATATGTATTTATAAATTTTGTATTATTCAACAACATATATTATTAATTAATTAGTAACTTTATAACTTAAAAAAAGTTACATAAATATGTATTTATTGTACATTATATGAATAATATTTTAAAGAAATTATGTTAAAATAAGTACAAAAATATGAACTTATAGTTAGTAGTAATAATAAAAAATTAATATAGGAATCTGTTAAACCAAGTTTTAAAATAAAGGATAGTAATAGAACTCATGTTCGGTGTAATTCAATAGCTGATGTGAAGATTAACAGACCGAAAATATCAGACGAAACAAAGCTAAGAACAAAAGGTAGAAGGGGAGGTGATAAATGGGAGAAGGATTCAGACGAAGCATTCTTCCTTGCACTAATTATAAGTGGGACACATAGCCATCGATCATCTGGCTTAATAGTACCTCCACGGCCTTCTATAGTAGGCAGCATCAACGGTTTTAGTCAAGAAAAAAATAAAAGGTAGACTTCGTACTGAAAAAAGAAATCATAGCCACCTCAATCTGTTTCCGATCAATTATTATATTTTTTTCAAAGGGTTCGCCTTACGAGCTAAGCAAACTTAATAAAAAAAAAAAAAAGGAACAATATCAGCTTCTTATTTAAAAAAATCATTAAAAATACTAAATTCATTACTAAGACCAGATGCTTCATTAAGTAAGCAATGATACATTCACACTCAAGATTATTTAACTCTTTAAAATTCAGAAAATATCGTGTTTTTTTTCATGCCCAGGTATTACCCTTTATTAACATTTATTTAATAACTAGCTGGAACAGACGAAGGTGCCTAATCAGAATCCGTTGTCATAACTATCTTACTTATATGTGGAACCAAGTTGACTACAAATACTTTTTAATTAGTTTGAAATTGGTGTATGAAAACACTGTGTATATTTGTATGCCCATAAAAGATAAGAAAAAAATGTTATTTTGTAATTGAAATCGTAGTGTTACAGAAAAAAAAAGTTCTAAAACAAGTAACTTATTTAAGTGAGCCTTTACTGTTATATAAATGATTTTATAGCCGTTAAGACGTGATACAGAGACATAGCCGTCGGATGTTAAATAGTTAAAAACTATTTGTTCTTTTTTATCGCAACCCTAACCATCTTCTTATATTTAAAGTTTTGTGGTTTTAGTGTTAACCGGTTTCTCGGGTTAAATATCTGAATTTTTATTTTTTATGCAATTTTTATTATCATATTTACAATACCAATATTTCATGGTACAAGATTAACTATTTTTGTCGTATTTTACTCCAAAACTGTAGTATTTTTCACTGTATCGAAGTTTATTACGTGGATGAGATGCAGTCATATAATAAACATATTTCTGAAATTTCTAATGTACAATTTAATAATAATAAACATATTACACTCCAACGTAATTTATTACAATATGCCTAAATTGAGTGAATAGTGGAAATTGCGTGAAAGTTTGGCTGTGTCTTGTTGATCTTCCAACTCGTGAGGAAGAGAATCAAGATTAACTAATTGACAACTGTCATTACATAATTATAATTGTAATCCATTGCTTTATTGGTTTAAAAAAAAACCTAGACAAAACTATCACAGTCAAAACACAAACAACTAGCAAGTAACCAAATAAAACAAAATGGTGACGAGCTTAGCTGGTCTGTTGCGTGACGTTATTCTCCATTTAACAGACCTAGTAACAGACCCTCAACCATGTTATAAGTTATTTCGTTTTAACATGGCAAAAAAAAGAAATATTTCTCTATTTAACATAAGTTCTTCCATTTAACATGTTAAACTAAGATCATGAATATCCCTTTTTTAGGATGAGACCGTCCTAGCTGAGTGAGTTAAGGGCTCGCCTTGGCTACTTCATGTCTGCAGCGATCCTTGTTCGTTTCAACCAGATCAGGTTGACTTTTATTTCGCGAGGGTTCCACGTAAAACGTAACCCTCCCACTCTACTTAGAAATATATTTTACATATAGGATCATCCTTCTAACTGCTGTCAACCCGAAATGAACAAACATGGGTAAATGAAAAAAAGATTTTATTTCATAGCAGAATAATACAATCAAAATTAAAGGAATTTCAATGAAAATTTTGCCACAAAGATTTGTTTGTGTTTTTGAGGTTTTCAATATTATCAGTATCTCTGCAGTCCCTTCAAATTATGTTAGAGAGTTTACTATTTCTATGCCGATTGAGCTGGTGTAAGAGAAGTGCATTTTATGGTCCCATATATTTTCTTTCACCTCCACAATTTTTTTTCCATTTTTTAATTGGTTCATTAATGAAACAATTAAAGTACTCGATTATTTAGGAAAAAATAACACCTAACCTGACTAATTATATCCTTCATCTCTTACTACCTTAACACTCCATTCCATACTTCTTATTAACTAATTACTCAATCATATTTCCAATGCTGAAGTTTTTATTCACTTTATGAAGTGATGCTAATGATCTCATTAAAATCTCGATGCCTGTTCCTTAGTATAAGGAATGCAGATACATAATACGTAATTTTAACTGTTATTTAGCTTAGGTCATGGGGAGTTTCATGTAATAGAAGTAGATAGAATAGATTAAGAAGTTAAGCTCTATAAAAGCTTTTAGAAAATATTGCATAAATAAGAACTAAGAATAATTAATAGAGATACACATGTAATACAGGAAAAAAGTTTAACGTGTAATAAAATAAAGGAAACTCCTAAAAATGTATATAAGAAACTCTAAGCTTGATGGGAAAATGATAGCCATAGAATGAAATAAGGAACACTTCTTGAACAAAATTGAAAACTATGAAGGCAATAAAATTTTAATTTATTCTAATAATATATTTTTGATGACAGTGGTGCAAATAAAGAATGTTACAACATTTTAGTTTACGATAAAAGAAAAGTAAAACTATCTTTGAGATGTCATAAGAAACTACATTATTAAAATAATAAAATGATGAAAAGTTCTTTAATAAAAGGTTTTTTTTGTCACTGTATTACAAGTAAATTGAAAATAAATTTTCAAAACAATCACAAATCAATAAATAATGTAAAGTCAATTTCTTCGCCCATGTATTGCACAATAAAAACTCATGAGAAACAATACCTCAATTCGTATCTAATATTTAACTTTCTAAAGAACCAATTAGTCAAGCCAACCAATTAGTCCAAGGCAAAATAAGTAAATAAATATTGATGAATCCCATCAGAAACAAGCTCTAAATACAAAAAGAATCCGCAGATTCTAGTTATTAGTGGAATGCCCAATCAATATTTATTAATAATAGCCTCTGAACACTCGAATAACTTGAGACAATAATGTGTTTGTGGCTCAGGGAGTTCAGGTCCAGGTCTTTCCAACCTGGGAACTGCAACGGCACAGGTTCGAATCCGGCCTGGGGGGAGGGAGTCGAATTTTATTTCTGTGGAGGTCCCACGAAATGAAAATTTTACTCCCCACTATGGTGTTAGAATAGTTGGTACCCTTTAGATAACTTCCTCAGTCATATCAGAAATGTCTAAGAAGGTAATAGGAAAAAAAAAATATGAAAAGCCATATTTTTTAATATAGTTAGAATTTAGTATGAAATACTCTATAAGACCATTTATTATATTAATTTGCCTAGCATCGTAATTCTAACATGTTAACTTGTAATAATGCAAACAATACAAAACATATAATAAGAATTGTACAATTTTTAGAATCTGCTCTACTGAACTATTTTTACCACGTGGCTTGTCCAGTTCTCTTTCCACACTCTTCATTTGTACTACATTTAACAGTACCTTATGGTCGACAATAATACAATATTTATAACTGTTTAAAAATACGAGTCAGGAGAAGAATTGTGGGACACTTTCCATTATTCCTATAAGTGACAGTAGATTCACTTTCAGTGGGTGACGTGCCAAGAACATAACCTTTCATAGACAAGGTACCCATTGTAAGGTCCCACCTCAGAACTGGAACTGGAACAAACTCACTTTCAACTAAATACTCATCATTAGAGGCTTACCTGCATTGACAAAAGACTTGTCAGGTAATAAATAGTCTATACAACGAAAAGGGAGAGTTATGGGAACCCGTTTACTGACGGGAAACCGTTTACCTGAACTATCTGCAATGTTAGGGAACAACATAAAACACAGCATTAATTATAAAGAACAGTAAACAAATTTTTACCAATGATGATCATTAATTATGTTTATCATGAGATAAACATTTTAACCAAACCCTAAGTAATCTCGTTTTTATTGACAACAAAAGGTCGTTTATATATATGTATACCTAATTGTTTATATACGTCTATAATTTCTTGTTAATAAAAAGGAAGATAAGTATTATTGCTAATTAACTATAAAAACAACGTTTTATTCCGTTTCACAAATAAAAACAAAAAAACTATGGTTTTAAAATGTGTTTAACGATAGAAAGAGTAAATCCATTGGTAAAAGAGGCTTCTAGAGTTTTTATTGTTATAACATTTAATTATTCTATTATTCTCTTCGGAAGTGGGTTAATTTTACTTCCTCAACTACTACACACATAGAATAAATAGAAGAAGTGAAATGAAGATTTTTTCCCTTTTAAATTCATAAGATATAGAATAACTCGACGACTGAGTTGAAATAAATAATTTAAAACATTATTATTCTATTGTTATCGTTGTCTGTATCATTTCTTTGTATTTACGTCAAATTTGTTTAAGAAGTCCATATTCAAAATGATTACATAGTTAGAAGTTTTGTTCACCATTCTTGATGGTTGAACATTACAACCACCGACGTTTAAAAAAAAAATGAATTAAAGTTTGTCAAAGAACATCAGCCTGATTTCTAAAAGAACTAATTGCTATGATTATTTGTAAGTTAATTATAAACAAAACAAGAATAACAAAATATTGAACCATCTCTTTCTAATTCACATATGGTCAATAATTAATATTTAATATGAAATTCTAAATTGCTCATAATTTAAATAAATGATGTATGCATTGGTTAGTTTTCTAAGAATACAAATATACATTTAATTTTTTTTTAAATAAATTTAATAATTAGTGACGTATTTCTAAAAAATTCCTTCATCAATTTATAAAATTAGCCTTTGAAAAGCCACTGATGCCAAACACTTCAATTTATAAAAAAAAACAAAAAAAAAACAGTAACCATGTTTTACGAGTGAACGCCTTATATACAATTTTTTAGCAACGTTTCAACTATTATTAAATAGAAAATAATCTCCAGAATATTTCATTTCAGCTGGGGCGGATTATGCTGGAAGCGGCCCAGTTAAGTTCCCAATATCTTAATAGATTTTAAAAATGACCGAAAAAGTTAAAAACTCTTCATAACATGGAATAAATCTAATTTAATTTCTCAAAGTAACATTCTTTAAGTGTTTGCTAAAGTTTTTCTAACATTTTATTTGGAGTGGGAAGAAATCCGAAACTAGTATCCCTTAGGTCCCTCTTTTGTATTGACTCATCCTGGATCTCGTAATAATTAAAATTTTACATTTTTATATCGAAATTTAAACACAGTCACTAAATATGTTCATAGAAGAAGAATAAGTAAAAATTGAATTCTAATTTATTTTTATTTGTTATATTTCTTTTTTAATCAGAATTTTAGTATTATCCCTTGTGTCTCTAACACACTTCACCCTAATGTACTTTTCATTTCATTCTGACATCTGAATGCAGACCTTTCCATCTTCTTCGACACGAGCAAGGGCAAGAAAAGTGAAACCCTCCCTAACAAAGTGCTCTTGTCCATTCCCTGGAAGTCCGCCACCCTGGGAGAAACAAGAAGAAGGCCCTAACAAATAGCCACCCTCTGTCCACTCTCCCTTTCTTTGAGGGCTATAAAACCATTGCAGGGCTAACGTCTCCTTCCACAGCTATCATAGTTTCCCTCCTATAGGGCAACCATTAATTGTCCGCGAGCTCCTCCTTCTTTGTTGCTAAGCTTGTGCCCCTCTGTCCTCTGTAAGCAGTTGGTCCTCGAGCTATTACCAATCGAGGTACTAACAAGTCTTTTGTGACCTACCTCTTTTATTTTCTCCTCTAGGACGCTTCAGAACATGCTACAAACGAACTCCAGATGCTAATAACAATAGGCCAGAGAACAAACAGCCTTCATTAAAAAAACCCGAGAAAGTAAGATAATGGAAGAAGGTAGCGAGTATGTAACTGGCCGTGTTCGAGTAACTGACCAACTGAGTTAGTGTTTTTTTTTTTCGTATATATTCTTGTATACGAAAAAAAACACTAAGTGTTACGTCTTCAAGTAAAACGCCGAAAAACCCTTAAGTACTTTTTATCAACTCTTTCACTCAATGTTTCGAGCTTATTGCTCATTATATCTTTGTATTGATGTTTAACTAGATGTTTAAAGATTATGAAAAAAATTTAAGCGTTTTCCTAGAAATTATATTAGAAATTTTTGTTTTCGTTTTTTTAGTTTTAGATTTTTGGACCTATCGATTTGTGTTTTAAAATATGTATTCCCTAAACTTATTTATTAATTAAATTATTTCTTTTAACTTATCTCTCTCTATTCATTCAAGTATTTCTTTTAACGAACTTTTATTTTATAAACCTATATATTTTTTTTAATCTTATTTATTTGTTTTTTTATAAACTGAATTACTGCGGTGACTATTATGACTTTGGTTTGACTTTACATTGTTGTCTAATGATAATTTCGTTTAATTTGGTTAATGGATCGAACATGGATAGGGGACAGTGGAGAGGGAAGGTCTGAAAGTGTGAAATAGGGAGAATACAATTTTTGAACAAAGTGAATAAAATTGTTAAATAAAAATAAAAATGAAAATATTTGTATTTAGGGTCTAGACGAATATTAATTGTAAAAGGAAAAGGTATGGGAAAAACTTGTTATCTAATGGGAATATATTTATTGCATATATGTCCGATCATAGATTGATTGGTATGGTATGTATTTGGGCAGCATGGCTAAAAAAATAATTTCTCTTTATTGTAAATATTTGTACCTGATTACTATTGCCAGTAATGAACAATTATCGACAGTGTTTAAAATCTCAATAAAGGGATTATGTCAATCTTGTAATATATGTTTTGAATCATATATTGTAAACCGTGAAAACCTTATTTATTTATACAAGCACGAGTAATCTTTAAAATCAGACAAGCAATAATTCATTTTATTTCTTTTGCTTTTAGAACAGTTGCAATGTGAATTGGAGCTGATTCTACATAAATGAACCGACACTGAAATTTTCAAAATAATATTATTTAATGCTTTATTGTTTTTACCTCAGCTATCATGCCCTGCGGGAAAGATAAAAAACATTGACACCTAAATATAGGAACATAGTACAAAAAAATTTAATATCTATATCTAATTTATAAATTTGTACCGCTACAACCCATGAATGGTCAGGGGTCCAATACCTTGTAAAGAAGTCCTGTTACTAGACCAACCGTTGTACTAGAAGGTGATTTGGTCAGAATCACGCTCGACCGCCAGATTTTAACCTAATTATGGGTACCCAATTTTTGAGGCTGGGTGAACCCCAGGAGGGCTCCAAGAACCCACAAGAGTTGACTCACGGCTACAGGGTAACTGAAAACCATTTTCGGCCCTGCGGATCCAAGTACCCGAGGAGTTAGTAGCCACGTGCCTTACCCCGGGGCTACCCGCGCTCCCTCATTATAACTTACCTATAATATTATCTATATAATCATATACTTATTTTAAGTAATTTGTGGTGACTTTCGGGACTCTAAAATGTATGTCAGCTTAGAAGTGACCCTGGACACTACTTTCACTTGTATGCACACAAGTCAGCAGGAAAAGAAAAAATTTCGTAGTTGTTTATGAGTTTACTGTTCTAATATTATTTTGTTGATGATAGTGGATGAAAGAATTTCATCAGTATATTTTGCTTGATAGTCGATTTAGCAAAGATCTAACCTAAAATATATATAGATTTTTTTTTATTTTTTAGAGATGATTTTTGGTTGAAAATTAGGGTTTCCCATTTATATGAGAATCACCCTTGTACACCCACGCAAAGACAAGCCTATTCCAATTATAGCGAGGTGTAACACGTATGAATGTTAAAAAACATTTAAATGAGTTTCGGAAGAACAATAAAATTAATTCAATCCTAAATCGTAACCATTTTGTTCTAATTGACGTCTTGGATATACAGTTATTTGCTAAATTTCTAATTATAATAGAGCGGGCATGAATAATGTATCATATATCCTAGTTGGGACAAGTGGAGCCGTTAACAAGACAACAGGCGGGCTACGATAGCTGCTTTAGTGCCGACATTTACTGTTATTTTCACGGCCCTGCCTCATATAAATTATAGATCAGTACTGACAGCTATTTAAATAATAAGCCTACAACAATCTTTAACACCGTCTAAGTTTAATGTGTTCCATTTCGCCTCCTCTTAACGAGACGATAAAGACCAGATGTTTCAATAGGATACTCCCGTAGCATATACCCTCACTCTGACCTTGTTACCGTTAAAATATGCCACGATTACACTCCGCCCTAATTATGAAGGATCCGTCATACGCTTGCAATACCTCTGAAAACCTCAAGCCAGAACTTCCAAATTAACAGCCGCAGTTAATCTATACTTTGTATTCCATATTCCAATCAATTTATTTTATTCTACATTCAGTACTAAATAGGACAAGATTAATAATTAACTTTGACCATAATTTCAAATAATTTGTAGATCGGTTAGTTGACAACATAATAAAAAAACAACAAAATAATCAATATTCCACTAACATTTAGGAGAACGCTAACCCCATGATGCCTTTAGATGCCTGATCTAAAAAGAGTAAGAATTACATCAAAGTTTACTTCCTGCTAGACTAGTGTGATATTCATACAAACTAAATAAACATATTCCTATGAAAGTAATTTATTGAACAACTACTTTTTTTTAAAACAATTTGAAAGAAATACAAGACCAAGAAATGCTATTTAAAGGAAATCTCTGTTTATTAATTTAAAGCTTCCAATAGACAATGCTTATCGTAATTTCATAAAAAATAATTATAGAATTTAGGACCACTTATTCGAAGATATTTT
Source organism: Halyomorpha halys (assembly GCF_000696795.3). NCBI lineage: Eukaryota > Metazoa > Arthropoda > Insecta > Hemiptera > Pentatomidae > Halyomorpha > Halyomorpha halys. The sequence continues at coordinate 1,220,241 of NW_027115007.1, forward strand.
GTAAATATAAACAGCTAATGTGCTTTAGTAATCAAACAAAAAAAGATTTGAAATGGACATATTCCAAACATAGTGCTTTAGATGGGGACTACTTTTGCTATTGAGTATTACAAAGCGAGTAGGGTTGTCACAAAGCAATTCCAATCTAGGTTACACTGTATGGGATACATAACAGGGTAACTGGAAAAACAAACACTTTCACATTGTTAAAATGCATTTTACTTACAATGTTAATCACATGCCATAATTTAATACCATCAGTATACCTTTAAAAATAGGAAAAATTCTTTAAAATACCTATGAAATCAGCACGAATGAATCCTGTGTCAAAAACTTCAATTCAGAATAAATTTCAGTTACCAAATCTCTCGACTTAGTTTAAACGATCTAAAATTTCCCCAGGTACACTTCCAACAACACGTGCCAATGGACCAGTGGTATTATGGGCATATTCAATGCAGTGTTATTGACTTGATTCACATTTTTTTTTAATATATATTTTGATAGTGAAGTTGATTTTTTAACTTTTTCTAATTATCCTATTTCTAATAGGAAGATACTTTTTCAATGAAATATTCTCATAGAAAATCGAATTTTAGTATTATTTGTTTTCATCAAAGTTGTAAATTGCTAAAAATAGTAAATCATTTTTAAAGTTTTTTTTAACGATTGACGTTTAAATGGTGCGAAAAATTGATGAAACGTAAATAAAAAAAATTGTTAAAGAATTCTTCATCATAACTTTGGCCATTTATGGCGTTATTATGACAGAAATTGGAGGTATGCGACGACTAAAACATCAAATGACGACGGACTCTCACTGGAGGATGGGAATCTAATCCCTGAATAATTTTGTTTTTCAAGTTAATTAGAGATTTTGTGCAGTTTCCGCATGAATTGTAAAAATAAAAATGTAATAAATTGTTTGTAACACCTTTTAATACTACCATGTATAAGTTGTACGCTCGTATGCGATGCAGACAACCCGGCACATAGAACATATATACGCAAATAATTTTAAGTATAGTGTTCTACAATTCTGTTCTTCTTTCTGGTAGTCCTAACTCTTACTGATCAGGTAATTAATGTCATAAAGCAACGAATTATGTCAATGTTAACTGTCTCAAAAATGACCATAATACATTTCTGACTAACAAAACCTTCCAACTACTGTCAGAAGGGGAAACGTCACATCATAATTAGCCTCACGAACCCCTACGTAAAGAATGCTGACGATCATAGTAAGATAATGTAACTAGAAATTAACTGAAAGAATTTTTTTCTAATTAACCACTGATAAGATTAAAATGGCACACAATAATCTATCGTCTTTTGTTATATGTAATTTGCATAGATTCAAAACGAAAATAATTCCCTCATTTGCGATAAAGATAACGTATAAATGTGAGGTTCCATAAATCGGTATGAGACGACTATATTCCGCTTTGAGTGTGAGAAATGGTTGAGTTAAAAGGAACAAGAAATGCTTTCAGGGCGTTTAAGACAAGCCGAGATAGGGTGAATAAATAACTTTGTCGAGAGTATCGCCTAGGGACTGCCGGCAGCAATTGAAGACTCGATCGTCCCTTATCATATCTCTCTAGCGCTCGGGTCCTATTAACGTTCTCCGTCATTCAGGGTCAAAACCAATCTCTCGAGAAAACGGTTTGGAGAACCTTTCCATACTCATGGTTATCAACAAAGAATTTAGAATTTTCTCACTTAGGTTACTTAAAAATGACACTATTTATCTCTTCACAGTTAACACATTTTTTCAATTACAAAGGTCTAATGCAAGTAATCCATAAACCGATTGTAAAGGTCTGAATATCTCCTGCTGGAATTTGGAAAAGTTATACAAATAAAAGTTATAAATATACCAAAAATTTAATTATTGGTATATAATTTCTATACAAATATTGTAGCATATATGAAGGTTAAATACAGTGTTGACGGCGTGAAAACCTTCTCTTCTGCCCTCCGTGGGGGGTCTTACTTATCTGACTTTTCAAACTGATAATTATAGCGAGTAGGGTGGTCGATGTACGCGACATGTCACAATATCACAACAGGAGATCATACCATAATAAAAAGGCCATCCTTACCGGGCGGACCCGCCCTAGTAACACCCCCAGGCGATGGTCCTATATCACTTTTGAAATATTTGCTTAAAATGGGAAGAGGAGACTTCAGTACAGTTTAATATTCAAAAAGTGCCTGAAATTAAAAAACAGCGTTAAATGAACATCAAAATATAAAATAAAACTGGATGAATTAAAGTAGGTGCACATTTATTTTAAAAACAAGAAAATCAAATATTTACCGACTCTAATGAATAAAAAAGTTATCCACTATGCTAATCAGGTCGAATATCTCGGAATAAAATTGGACATAAAGCTTCAATAGAAAGAAAAAAAATTAGCAGCATAACTCTGTGTATCAAAAACATTTATCAGCTCTGAGGCACAAAATCAAATCTAGAGAGAAGAGAAAGAAATGTATACATTCATGCTGCCCAAATACATCGGGTTGCCACATTACACAGCATACTGATCAATCCGTGATCGGACATATAGAAATTACATATTTTTATATGATACAATATAATAGAAAGATAACATTTTTTTTCCACAGTATTCTTTTACAATTAATACCAGTATACAAACGAAATACAAGCTTTTCAATTTATTCCTTTTTTTTCTTTCCCCTCCATTTTACAACCCTTATTTCATTTTATCAACAAATTCCACTATATAACAAATATTAGAATATCAAAAATAATAAAGTAGTAAATAAATAAAACAACAAATAACTTATACAGTTATTACATACAACTTTTTGTATATGTAAACAAGTACCGAGACCTGCAGAACATGGCGGACTACAAAAGACAAATATCTTAAAGAGATTTTCAATGCATCAGAAATGATCTTCAAATACTTATAGTCGAAGAAGAAATAAGACAATTAATCCAGTCACACGAAGAGCGAAAGTGGTTGAAGGAAACACGAATTTTGAGGCACTCCGTCTCCTCAACGTTAATACTAAACTAAGAAGATAAAGACGGAGGGAAGCTTCACGTCCAAGTCAAATAATGTGATAGTTTGAGGCCAAATATAAACAATATTATATTTGTTCAGTTGCCTGTAAGTACTTAGCATTCTAGAACTAAAGTGCCAATAAGCACAGAATGAGCTTGCTTGTAATTTCAATAAATAAATAAAATTACGTATTTACTGCTTTCCACGAGGTATTTTTTTAACTAAATAAATTATGGATTTTCTGTACGAACCGATATCTTATTGAATTTATTAAATCGCCAATGTATTTGACCTTTGAATTTCTAACACAGGCTTTTCATATGCAGGAACGCAAGAACAAAATTCAGTACGGAATTTCATCTGGAATGCAGAATAAGATCAGAAGTGAGCCCATATAATATATATACTATGACATTGCCAGTTACAGATAAGTTAACACGAAGAAAGGAGAAAATTTACTTACGAATTGATCCTGAGAGGCAAAAGTAGAGAGAGGAGAGATTGGAAGAATATTTTCCCGAGATGAGAGATAGATTTATGCCATTAAACAGTTTACGGCCTCGCTAGTTTATGAAGATATATCGATGAGGCTGTGAAGGAGGTATATTTAAGCCCTTTAAAGGGATACAAAGCCTTTTTCAACTGTAGCAGTAAACTATCAAATGAATGCCGCATACTGACTCGGCCTTATCCAGTATCTTGTGTTGCGCTTATCTGCCTATATCTCCTGTGGTAGGTTAGCTATGCGCACCGGCTCTCCGCTATACCTCAAGTCCTATTCCTTTTTCAGGCGTTTTGCCCTGGGAAAAACTTTTTAGCTTCTTTGTTGAAAATATATTTTATGATTATAATTCGCTCGTGTCTAGTAGTATGTTTATTGCCCTTTTAGATTAAAGTGACGATAAAGACATTCAATATTCCAGGAATGTACTATCTACTTCATATTAATACATAAATAAATAAATTCATAAATACATTCATAAATAAATAATGCATTTTTCGGGAGAGAATTATAGGATACTCTATAAAGTTTGGCACTGTTAACATTTATGTAGAAAATATAAGAAACAATGTTACTGAAAAAACTAAAACCTAACTTTTTTTTTTTTTTTTAAAGGAACAAAAGTTATGTTCTAACCATCACTTTGATTTTGTATCCTATCATTTGACATTCAAGGAATGCAACCGTTTATACCGTCGATGCTATAAAATGAAATTATATTGATCAATGTTATGAGATGTTAAAAAAGATATAAATTGAATAGCATTATGTACATACCGTCACATAAAAAAACATATTTTGAACTTTATCTGGAAAATTATTATCAAATCAAAATTTATAATATGTTTGCATTTTTGTGTACCTAATAATCACTTCAATTGTTTTTGCATATTTGAACTGATTATTATCATGGACTATTCCAGGAAAATGCAAATAAGAAATTATAAATATGTCGAATCATCTGTTTTCAAACAACGATATAAGAGTGGCACATATACAACCTCAGTTTATACAGGTAACATGATGTGCGTAAGTACCTAGCGAAGTATACTGAGCAATTGGATTTCAGATGCCCAGGTAACCACCAAAGCCTCTTGGACAACACGGTGATACTAAGTCACAGTCACTAATTTAATTTCAGCTAACTAATTATCAATATTTTCCGGTATAGGTTATATATTATACAGTATAGGTTTCCGTCTCTAATTTATGTTACATTCCTTCAACACTGACCAAAACTGATTCACTCTGTACATTACATTTTCTCTTCTATTCAAAAGATACTGGTTTTCTTAAGGTAATCCCCTACATGCTTTTCTGTATTCCTTGTGAACAGCTGAAATACTCCTACATCTCAAAATCACCCTTATTTTCAAGGAAGATTTATTTATTCCTTCAATATCACTTTCTTAAATGGCTCCCGAAGAAAATCATCAACTGTTTAAACAATGACAAATTCACATGAATCCAGCGAATACCAGTTAAGGAAAATAATGTGTGACAGTATTTACATTATAGATTATATACTACATTCCGACATACCGACTTAAAAAATATAAAATATTGGCCCATAGGTACACTACTTATTTCCTATTAATATCAGAATTGAACGGTCAGAAAACCTAGGAAAGGTTTGTGATATTATTTCTGTTCATAAAATCCAGTAGCTATTTGAAACAAAAATCAAATCAAGACAGTAACGAGTTAATATCTCAGGACATCATCAACAAAGGATCACTGCTCTTTCAACACAATCTTTAAAATATACTGAACCATTATAATTTTAACTGTTTGATTATTTATTAAGTTACAATTAATTATAGTTCCAGTAAAGTATCACTACGTTCTTTAAATATACAGATAATGAAGCAGTGGGTAAGGATATAGTGATAAAGGAGAATTAATTACAAAGGATCCGTTTATAATAATCAGATATGGTAGGGCTACTTTATGCCCTTTGTTAGTCGATTTAATAGGTTAGTGATAAAATCAATGGGCGCAAGTAAGGCCCCCTTGTCTGTTAATGTAATCTTTACCCATACAAAGGCTTTTCTTGTACATCATTTAACCGCTAAACCAGTCATTATGTTTGGTCCATGTCTTCTACCTTTCTTCTCTTTCTCTTCTTCGCTTCCCTCACATCATTTTTTTTTCTTCTTCCCTCTCCAGTTCCTCAAGCTATTGAGTGTGATTTAGTCGTGCCTCTAGTCTGTTGGGTCACTAATTGCTCCATCACACCGTTGAAGCCTCTGGGTCACAACAAAGACCCATGACCCTCCAGATTTTAGAATGGAGATAAAACATGGACAAAGTCGACAGGGAACCATTTAATCTCACCTCTCATCACCCACCTGGGCTCTTTGAGGTGAGATTTTTATAATGGGCACTTGCTGGCTTATCTCATATTTAATAATATTTAATCGGTTTAAATTAAGGGTCTCAGCTCGTAAATTTCCAAAAACTCTTAATCTATACGACTATTGATAACCATTAACAAGTAACTCTTTTCGGTTGTTCTGGATGATTGGCTTTAAAACCAGATACATCCATTTATATGCATAATCTTACATAAATGGAAAAAAATAATATATATTTTCAGGAGTAAATTATGGACTATTTCTATTCTTTTTGCTGCAAAAGACTATTATTTTTCTTTAAAAAAGTAATTCTGTCAACAATAAAAATCTCGCTTTTTTTTATATTTACGGATAGTTATATAGTCGATACGAAGCCAAAGTTGAGTATCTCCAAATTTGGCTATCTTGAGTTTAGTTACAGTTTAATATTTTCTTTGCAAACGACCTTATTAAATATCCTCCTCCTCCTGTTACCTAAAATCTAAAAACACCAAATAATTCTCTCAGAAATTTTAGGATATGATACTTCGCATTGCTATATTGCACCAACGAAAAAGTATTCGTTATAAGTTTCAATAGATATTAAAAAAAAATTTTTTTTTGCGTGTTCTTGATTTTGATTAACTTTTCTGCTATTCTAGTTTGGACAAGCCTGAGGTTAGTGATTGAGAAATAATGGATTTCCATTGGTAGTTCAGGGGGTAGCAAAGAGGACTGATATGCCCCCACGTTCGTCTTGTTTCCTCATCACTATTAGCATGCAGCATAGGGATACATTAATTTCTGGTTTTTATACCAACGAATTTTCATTAACTTTCTTATATTGGCAATCATCCAACTTATTTTTTTACTTTACGCAACAGTAGAATTTGTTAAATCAGAAACATTATTCATCTTACAGTTTCTGCTCATCCTGAATGACATGGTTTACTAATATTTTACAATTTATATTTATGCAACAGTCATTCACTTAGGTCGAGACGGATGTAGTCATAAAATTTATTGTGAAATAAGAGAATTGGATTTCTAGTCATCTTTTCCATACAATTTCTTGAGTCTTTTTATTATCCTTAATTGCCTTTTGATACCGGTGATACAGAGAAGCCCTGGGAGACCTGCTTTATCGTCTACATGTAATCTAGAAGGGGTTCAAAGGTCTCCAAGGGAAGTGTAAATATTGAAAATAAAGATGTGGTTTTGAAATAATGCTTATTGGTTTATATTCAACTGTATGTGCACACCCGACTATATCGCAGTAACTTTAAAGATAAAAATGAACTTATTTATATCACTATAACGTAGTGAAAATTACAATGAACATAAATTAACTTCAAAACCAACCTATACAATGAAATACTTGATTCCAATTACAAAGCAAGACTCATAAAAAATTCTTAAAAATTTATCATAAAGCTATTCTACTAGCTTAAAACATAAACATATATTTTTTTCAATTTTATTAAAAAGTAATGATATAAATTCAAAAATAAGCAGATTTTATCATGGTATTTATAATATTTGGAGCGTTCCATTATAAAATAAACGAAGTCCATACTAAAATTTATATTTTTATTTTAATCAACAGGTTTGGTATAAGATTAGCACAAAACAAAATTATTTATATGTAATATTATCACTTCTTCAAGACTGTTGGTATTATTTAAATAAAATAAATTGAATATATTCAAGTCTCAAACACTATTTATTAATATTTTTATATTTATTCTTTTTAATATTCAAAAGTCCACCTTTTCAGCAAACCTGGCCGCTCTCAAGGACAACCTTAATTATAAATTTACAACTCACATTCAACTATTAGAAGTTTTTGGAGGCTATTCTGCTCAGATCTATTAAACAATTTTAGTCAAAATTAACTTATTTTGTAACTTTTTTAATTTGAAAACGTTTAACTAACATTTACTAGACAAACCGTCTAAACTGCCAATCCATTACAAAAGACTGATCTACATGACTATTACAAGGCCTATCTGGACATACGAAGTTGAGCTTTGGGGCTCCACTAAACCATCAAATTCCTCCCGAATCCAATCCTTACAGTTCAAAATCCTTCGTAAAATCCTTAATGCCCCTTACTTTGTCACGAATCAAGTCATCCATCAGGACCTCAATGTCTCATATGTTGCCGATTTGGCCAGAACCAGGTACCAATCCTTCTAATGATAAACTTCTCAACCACCCAAATCCACTTGTTTGAACCTGGCTTCTCCTTCATTACCTTATAATCTTGTTAGGCGTATGAAAAGAAGATGGTCTCGAGATCTCCTCTAGAAATATTATTGGAGTTCAATCAATGGGTAGATTCTCTAGATGTTTGTATCATGGCACTATGCCACCTACTGCAAATTTACTTGTTGTATATATTTTTATACAGTTGTAAATAAATTAGAAAAAAAACTTTAATTACAAATTAGCTGATACTAAATTATCATTTACTTATCAATAATGCTGAAACAATAACACGAACATTATAAAAACAAAACAAAAACAATTGGATACATTTCAGGTGATCCAGAAAAATCCATATACCTAGCAACAACCTAGTTTTTTTTAGCTTTATTTATTTTTTAATACGGTGTATCACATTCGACGGTATTCTTACATCTAACAGCTATGGATTTAAACAGCTACATACTAATCAACCATCGAACGTGATATACTATATTACAAAATGATAAAAATAGCATGAATAACATGATAAGGACTAGTAACCATTGGTACCTCATCTTAACTTTACTCAATATTATTGGTTAAGAAGATGCCTCATCCAGTACCCTTTTAGTCATAGTATATGACACTTTCGGAAATATTCGTTGTAGCCATATCATGTGCAACTGTATTGGTGTGGTGGTACACTTTGTCATGATCGCGTATAATGTTTTAACCTGGAGATAGTGTAATTTGACAGTTTTTTTATTATTGAAATGTTTGTAGCTCGGCTATGTGAGTTCGTTTCGTCTTTGTAAAGGGTAAGTCCAAATGTGTTTCAGTATGTGGATATATGGAGTTTTAATTTTAGTGGGGATCGTCTGCGACATATAGAGGAACTGAGTTTCATATGTTTATTTAACCTAAGTTACATCTGCTGAATATGAGGACAACATGTCATCCATCGAATGTCAATCCTAGGTATTTTTCTGTAATAAATAAATTTAAAAAAAAAATAAACATTCAAAAATGGACTTGAATGGTTTTGGAATGCAACGCCTCCTGTATTCTGGTTATGATAGTTATAATAATGATATTATTTAGTAAAATATTTTGATACATTAATGAATAAAAATTTCATTTCGGTCAATTCGCTTTGGTTTTTACGTAAGTATTTTCAGGGAGGTATGTCAGGAGAGTGGCCCCTCCACAGCGCCGTGTTGTTTTCTCGGTGGGCGATTTGTTTGCTTTGGTGGAGGTTGGGCCGGAGCCCGGGAACTAGCCAGGAAAAAAAGGTGTCCGTGTACAGGTCACCCCGAAGGGAACATTGGGACAAGTTGACATCCACCCCGTCTTGAATTATTGGTCCTGGCCAACAAGGATAGGCTTTTAGATAGGGATGGTATCTCAAGGATGGGAGAGGGGTTTGTCACCTGAAATAAATAATAGGGATGAGAAACAATTAGAGGCTCCTGCGAGAGGCTATAAATATCTAAGGAAGAAGGCGCCTTGTGAATAGGATAACAATAGCTGGTCCTATAAATTAAGCCCACAAACTATTGCCGGCTACTAGTCAGTGTTTAATTGAGCTACAATAATTGTGAGATGTGCTTTCCCATCTGTTTCCCGTGTTGTCGGTCGTTAAGATGCCGAATTGCTTGGGCTAGATAAGGCTCGCTTTGTATCCCATCTGTCAAATCTTATATCTCAGGTCTCCTATTGAGTTAGATCTCTTTGTAGATTCCTTATCTGCTCATTTACATATCTCAAATCGTGGTATGAAATGTCACTTATAGAGGAATTAGAACTTCATAAAAGCACTATCAAATTTATCATTTACTAAAACTAGATTTTATTTTAATAATGATGACATTATGTGAGTACTTTATTTCCAAAAATCAGCTCCAATAATAAATATTTGGGTGCTTTCTCAAAATATATGAATACAATCGTGGGGAAATTTAATTTGCGTCACCCCCCTCTATTCCTGTTCTCAATAAATTACTGTAGCAAAACCCCTTTAGTATTAATCATTACATACATCATATACACAATAGTTTAGTAGAGTTCGTTAAATAAATTAAATTAAATTAAAATAGATAAATCAAATATTGGAGCAAGAACGAACATCAATGAATGATGTATCTATTCATTTTTTTCTGAAATAAAAATGAGATATCTCTGTTATTTTACAATTTACTTGTACCGAAACCCAGTTTCCACTCTTGTAAATACAAGCTAACACAGAAACTTGAATAACGAACTCGAGATTTCTTATTTGTATTATTATACAACGATGCATTTCAAACAACAATTATTGACACACTAAACAGTGCTGTAGACTTTATTACTATAAATAACAGAATACACAAGGTTTATAATGAAATTCTATAATGACAAAAATGGTTACAAAGTACATAGGTGTAACTTCTTCAATGTTTTATTTCCTTCCAATATATACTTTTCAATCAATTCTTCTTCTTTTTAGATATTTCTATCCCTTTAGAAATTGTCTAAATTTCAAGGTTAATGATTTGGAATTTAAGAATATAACGAGAAGTTTTGAAATATAGCTGTATTAATATAGCTGTAATTCGATGAAATTCCGAATTTGGAATGTTTTTGCCAAGAAAAAAAAGTGTGCATAGTGTAGTGTAGAGTAAATAGAAGACGGGGTTTGATAAAATTAATTTAATTTTCAGATGGTAATCATTTTCATACTAATCCCCAATTTCCCACCAAATGTTGCCGTTTTAGAAATATAGGTGTTCCGAGAATTATATATTTAACCATGCATAAAGAGAATTATATCTGATAAAATGTACATGGGACTAACTAGATACCATTCCCTAAATTCACTAATAATTTTATCATAATCTGATAAAAGGTTCAATCGATTATCCCGGAATAAAAAGTTTACAACAGACACAAAATCATATATGTACCTTGATTTCTAAAACGTATTTTGCGAGGGTGTTTTCGAGTCTGAGGTGTTAATTTTTTTTTCATTTTCAGCAGGAATACAAAGCTTTCCTACCTTTGATAATGAAGCAGCAATAGTTAAAACTGGAAATAAATGTACTTCAGATTTATTTAGCATAAGATATAATAATATAATTCCTGAATATATATTTTCTCCTGCCCTTAATGTATGCAAAAGAATAACCACATACGGTTAATTACTAAAGTTTTAAGTAATCAGTCAAAATGCAGTCCCCTCAAGTAGTGGGAAGATTAACACTTAAAGACATGGTACAATCTCTGATGACAACCGTTACAGAAGAATAAAACCCGACGACATGTCCCCCGCAAAGCCAGTAAGTAACCAAAGACGTTTAAGAGAATGATTCACTGCAACAAGTGTACATATGTTCCCATGGTACATGCGATCCTAGCATCCTCCAAAGAATTATGGTCTTTGCTGTACGGCTACTCTTACATTCCTCCGACTTCAAAAAATAAATAATGAAAAGAGATTTATTCCCGGGTTTAAAAACTAATTTAATGTTATAACATGACGTTATAACTATATAACGTTATAATATAAAATTAAAACGTAAACGAAAGCGTCACAGAATGACTAAAAAAAAATCCAGGGGGGACAGAAAAAGCCACGTTTGTAAATGTGCAATTTTACATTGGGTTATATAAATTTGTGCATTGTTTTCCAATTATCATTCATATTTCTACAGGGAGCGAGAAAAGTTCTGTTTTATACTTTCCTTATATACTTTTAGGATTTTGTTTTTAATTTTCATATATCTCATGATTAAAGTCATGATATGGCTCAAACAGTTCGAAATTCTGATTTATACTACTTTTCCTACCCTCGAAATAAATATAATTAAAATATGAAAAAAACAACGCACAAATTGATAACAAATCAATATAGTAAATGCTGCTCATTTAGAATATTACTATGGTTTTAATTTAATTTATTCCACAGCCCTTTGAGACCAAAAATGGCATGAAATCAGTTTCCACAAAGAACAAGAGAATACGAAAAAAAAAAATACTTTGAACATAAACACTTATGGCGAGGATAGTAGTTTCCGATAGTAGTCCATAGATTGCAGCACCCTGTAATGGCTCGGGGGGGCAATGAAATTCCCTCGTCCAACCATTCAAGGACTTGAATATGTGTATCATAATGAGATATGTGAAATTTTTAAGAAAAATTCTTCATAAAAGTATATTCAAATAAACAATAAAAACTATTTTATAGTTTTTCCTGTAAGCATATAAATCATGTAATACACACTTCCAAAGAAAAAAACTTATAATGCATTACATTGAGATTATATCCTTAGAAAAAAAATATTGAAAGGAAAAAAAACCTCAATGGTCACAATCTAAAAAAAATCGGGATGATTGGAAAAAAAAACTGTTACTATACTAGGGGTATTCATGTTGTTGTGTTAAATGCAAAATGTTTTACCATGTTAAATGTTATAACTATAGGATTGTGAGCAGCCCTATTTGAAGTCATGTTAAACGTTAAATGAATAAGAGCCCCTAGCAGATTTTCTCAGCAACTTGTTGTATAAGCCTTTATGTTTATAACCTTCCTTCCAGACCCTCATGTTGTTGTTTACTTCAGTTTTGATTTAAGTAATTAATTACAACATGCCTAGAGTGAGTGAAAAGTGGAATTTGTGTGAAAGTTTAGCTTATGAGTGTCTTATTGATCTTCAAACTTGTTTAAGAAGAGAATGAAGATGAGCTAATTGACAACTGTATTGAAAGTCACAACAACTAATATGGCGGCGATTTCAACTGGTCTATTGTGTGACGTCATTCTCGATTTAACTGACCAAGTAACAGACTCTCAGCCATGTTAAATGTTATTTCGTTTTACCACGGCAAAAGAAGGCAATTTTTTTCGATTTAACACGAGTTTTTCCATTTAACACGCTTTAACATAGATCATGAATACCCCTACTGTAACAGAATAAATAAAGAAAAAACAGGCTATCCAGAAAAAAAAAATTGAGGATCTACAGGGAGAAGAAGAAAATGGCTGCACAAAGACTGCGAGAGGATGAATAGCAGTAGAAAGGAAATTGGCGTGAGAGAATCCTGAAGTTTAGTGTGTAACAATCGTATCAAGGAGTTATATATTTATAATTATTCTATGGGTGTTAGAGATTTGCTTAGTTTTAGAAGCACCTGCAGTACAATTTTATTTTAATATTGTAAATATGAGATCAATTGAACTATTACACGAGAGATAGAAGAATTTTCCAAACTTAGAAAAAAGAAACTATATCTGTAATGCTGCAACCCATGAAGGGTTAGGCATGCAAGCACTTTATAAGGAAGTACTGTTACTAGAACAACGGTTGTGCAATGCTGTGATTTGGTCAGCATCACGCTCGAATGCCAGATTTTTACAGATTTTAACGCCAATTAAGGGTACCCACTTTATGAGCCTGGGTGGACCCCGGAAGGCTTCCGAAACCACAGGGTTGGCTCACGGCTACAGTGAAACTGGAAATAATTAATTATATGTCACTGCCGGATTTGAACCCGGGTCCTTGGTGAAGTACAGTGCCTTACCAATGAGCTGTCCGCTCCTAGTAATTAAAGATAGACTTGTCAGATTTATCAAATGTGGGTCATTTCCCAAGAAAGCAATAATATGATGTACAGAGTTTCCCAAGCCACATTTCAATTTATGAGACTAAGAAAAAAATTTTTTAGATAAAGATCAGAATATTTTTTTTTTAATTTTGTTGATAAATTAGCAATTACAAAAAGGAAAAAAATCGAACAGTTAAACCGTTCTCCGCGCGTTCTCCCGTTCATCGTCAAGCAAAATGAAATTTCAATGTTTGGATAAATGTAATACTACATCTGTACATATAATTTTTAATCCTAAGAAACTTAAAATATCCAGATTTTACGAAACGAACATAGACTCTTTCTTTTTGAATTTTATTGTTCACTTTTATGATATGTTGAATATAAATATGTGTTAAAAACTTTTAAAACAGGGAAAAACTTTTAAGCTGTAGCAATTTCTACAAGAAGCGAACATAAGAGTGAGAATTAGTTTTAGGAATAAACTCAAAACATTTTAACATGTTTCAAACTAAATGTAACCAAACAATCGTTTCGAATGAAAAAAAAAAAAGGTTTAGAATTAAAAATTATTATCTTTGATTAAGGGTGATGGAGTTTTTGTACGAATCCGAAAGTAAAATGATATCGGTTTGAACATTAAAAATAACTACTAGTGGTATCAAATCAATTTCTAACATAAAATCTATCAAGAACAGACTTCACCAAAGTAGTATTTATTTTGTTTTGAAAATTCCTGACATCAGGGAGAGAAGACTAGTCACGACCGACTCTAGACGAGATTCTTCGTGCACTCGGATAGATACGATAAAGAAAAACAAAAACAAAATATAAACCAAAAATTGTTAAACTTCGCTATACCATTTTTAGTTTTTGTTGAATAAGAATAGCTCATTTTGTAATTGACAATGGGCTAACGTAAATATGATGGAATAATCATGTGTATCTATAATAAATTATTTAAAAAAAAAATTGACAAACTACAATAATAATTCAGAAAATATTAAAAATAATTAATCCAAAACAAAAAGATAGTAAACAAAACAAAAAGATAGTACAAATTTCAAGAAAAAAAAATGTTTAAGCTTAGTTGATCGGATTTGAAACTTGAACTGAAACCTGATATTTTTTAAAAAGTATAACATAGAAAGAATGTTACAGAACCTTTTTCTGCACGAATTCATTTGAGGGAGTTTCATTGCAAAATACCTTCAAATCTTTGCTTTGATTTGTTTAAATTTTAATTTTTGTAAGTAATACAAATCGGTCAAACATTCCACTTTAGTACTACCTGATATAATAATTAAATTTGCGAGTTGGACATCAATAACATAAAAATTAATATGATTTATTAAAATTTAAATTAACATTACTTATCTCACTAATCACTCTAAATTAAACACGATAAACAAATAGAATATTGCCGAAAGATTCTGAAATCCGAGGTCTCATCAGGTGATGGTGTCACTTTATAATATTTAAGATTGATAGATTTATTTATTGATAGATACAACAATCTGCCACACAGTTGTGCGCAATAGGTAATAGTGATGAATGATCTCATACATACTAAAATAAAAAAAAATATTAAAAAAATAAATAAATAAATAAATAAAACAAAAAAAAAACTCTTTATAATATTAATGATGTCAATAGAAGCAATTTACTGTTTGGCATTTAGGTACCTTGAAGTGTCATGGGATGATGAACTACCTCAATTTAGTTGGTCTTATGTAGACTATTGTTGTGAGATATATTTTAGGAACATTTAAGTGAATTCAATGTTCATTTTTTAAATGCATTTTTGTTCTAATGATACATAAATTGACGAAATTTTAATTATTTCCAACTTGAAAAACTTAGTTAAGGGTTTATATAAACAGTGGTTTTCGCTCTCATTAGTCAAAATATTTTCCGAATACCAAGAATCAGGAAGGCTCGAATCTCAGCAAGACGCGGATACTCTAGGTAGGCCTCACAATGGGGCCTGACTAAGCACCCCGACAGGTATTCAACTATCTATGGTTGCCCTAAATTAATCAATTATGAGCGATAAAGACAGTGAGGTAGACTTCAATATCTCACGATGACAAATAACTTTTAAAGGTGTATGTCGATCCTTTGGTCTAAACGTATGATTAATAATTGTCTTATAAGAAGGTAATAGAACGAGGCCTAAAACAAGACTACGGTGACACAAATACCGAAGGAGGAAAGTCAAAGAAAAAGTCGATCAGAGCTGATCGGATACGGGGAGGGTGGGGCTATCGAAGATGGTGCCGGGATAGGGACCTCGTTAAGACACGGCGGCCGAGTGTGAGGCTAAATAAAAAATAAATACAGCTGTGGATCGTGTGGGAGGTCGGAGATAAGATAGGACTTGGGCTTGTACCTCATTAAGACTGTCCCGCTGACCTATGATGTGCGCAGATTGTCATCGCTGTACGATACCAGCCACTGTCCTTAATTACCAGAGCCGCGTGGGTGGCGAATCCTCCGCGCTCCTCAGGTTGCTCCAGGCGACGGAGAGGAAAAGGGAGGAGAAATGGGAAGAACGCTGAAATCGGAGAAGAGTTATACTTGATCTCGTGAGAGTTGTCCAGTATGACACGAGCGCTCAGCCGAGTGGGCGGGAGATAACAATTAATGTCTCAGCAAGCTATTGTAGATTCCAATAAAACTTCGAACGAACAGTTCAGAGGATGTTTATAGCAGATCTCAATACCCGTGAGCCGTCAATGGATTAGAGTAATTATGTAAGAGTTGATGCCAATAGTTATCCATCCATCCTTGGACAGTGATCCTGTATATCCATGCCTATAGTTCGTTTGAAGTTATATAGTCAGTGTAGTTGTTAGTACAGTTTCTGTCATTAAAATAGTATAGACGGTTTTGATATTCCATATAAATAAGCTTATGAGGTTGAAAAGAAAAATGGAATATTTGAACCCCGATGCAATCTGATGAAAGAAAATCCAATCAAGAAATGTTTTACTAATACATATATTATAAGATTTGTTAATTACAAACTGTACTATTTACATTTCACTTATTTCTATCATTTGTATGTGTTATTTTGGCACCGACCGATAGATGTTGTCATCTGGTCGGACAGTATTAGATGTAATTTTTTAAATCTATAAAAAAATGATAAGAAACTGCAAAATAGAACACAGCGAACTACACGGTGATGAAAAAATCACCATATAGTTCATACCATCATCATATTTGTGTACTTCATCAAGTGAACAATTTTGTCGAAAAAAATATACTGCACAATAAATATAGAAATGTTTCTTGTCTTACTGGTTTCCTAAATTTTGTTTATCGACTGGACACTAAAGGGAGTATTCATTTACTGTTAGGTATTCCCCCAAACCAAATAAAAAACAAACTATTCAGAGCTAAACTTATAGTTACTAAACATTTAGTAAAAATTGCACTATTAAACAAAATAGGATTGGCTAGTAAAAATAAGCTATGATAGTGAAAATTACTAGATCCTTGTCTTAAAATCTTTAAGCTAGTACAGTAAGTAACCTCTTTTACATAACCTATATTTTTCACATAACTAACTACGGCAAAATTAAGGAGATTATAAATATTTGACAAGGATTCAACTGGTATTCTGCCAAGTATTCTGAATTTTTGATCAATTAAATAATAATAAAATTCTGCCATTTTGTATCAAGAGAGCTAATGTTGCTAAGAAGGTTTTGACGATTCGAAATTACAACACCATTGTTTGGATTAAATGGTTAAACCGTTTTTATATTGACAGAAAGCTAATTTAGAGGTTTATGGTTCTCCGCTGTTTTTATTTTTTAATTATTATAAAACCTTCCCAGGATGCAATTTGTAATTCATTTAAATTTTTTTAAATAATTTATTTTGTTATTTATAACTGTATACAACAAGTAAATTTGCTGTAGGTGACATAGTGACATGATACAA
>NW_027115007.1:1237893-1277668 GCF_000696795.3 Halyomorpha halys
TAATTCATTTAAATTTTTTTAAATAATTTATTTTGTTATTTATAACTGTATACAACAAGTAAATTTGCTGTAGGTGACATAGTGACATGATACAACCATGTGTAGAATCTACCCACTGATAGAACTCCAATAACATTTCTAGAGGAAATGATCTCGAGGCCATCTTCTTTAATAAATACTTAAAATAAATAATCTATTAAATAATATTTTGGAATGTAATACTAAAAAAATAAATTTAAACTTTTCTGTTGACATCTAACTTTAAAAAAGCTACAGGGATCATGCAGTCTTTAAAAGGTAGAGTTATATTTTCATTTAATCATTTAATATTTTATTACAACTATTACTGGTATTTATCTTAGTATATGTTACATACTTCTTGAACAGTAATCCGTCAACGATTTCACAGTTATTCGCTCTTACCTGTAAACAAATAAATAAATAAAATTAAGTACTTATTCCTACAAAATATTATTATAAGCTAAGTAACTCAATTAAAAAAATTAAATAAAAATAAATTAATGAAGAAACTGTAAATTAAAAAATATTATATTTATATTAACAGATCTATATTAACTTATCTATATTTAAAAAAAATAAAGATAGTTAATTTTTTTTTATTATTTATTTAATGTGATTTACAACTGTACAATAGGTAAATATGTTGTATGAGATAAATTTAATTTTAAAATCTTAAAATATTAGTATGGTTTTTTGTAATTGATTAACAGATAGTAAAATGGCATTCAGCCAATAGAATATCAAGCTAGATGAAATAATAGTAAAACAAATAACAGAATACTTAATATCTGGGCTTGCTTCTTTTCTGTTATGTTTTATTTTAGGTTATTATTATTTTTTATTAAATAAATGATAAGTTTTATTTAGGTTACAAGTGGTTAACAGAGCCATAACCGTTTGAAATAATCAACAGTTTGTTTGAACTTTTCAGAAAAAAATAGTGGCATATTAGGTGTAAGGAATATATTCATTTTAAAAAGGATTACTCCCATATTCTGCATACTATTTATATAATAGATCGTAGTCCTTGAAATATATATCACCAATTCTGATATTGTTACTGTGGGTGACACAAAAAGATCTAGAACTGAAAATGTCATTTTAGCATGATTATTTAGTTAAAACTTTCTTTAATTAAAAAAAAAATATCTTCATAGATAAACAATTTGAGCATGACGTTCATAAGGCTAGAAAGGTACGTCGTAAACAAGCAAATAAAATAAAATAGAATTTCGTTTAATTGCCGAATACGAAATGAAAATTTTGTTAGCTAAAACACGATTACCGTTATATATAACAAAAAGTACATTTAATTTTTTATCAAACGGCTACAGGTTAGCTGTTTTCAAATGATACAAACCTACCCTAATACAAACAAATCTTGTTTTGTTTCAAATATTAATTCGTGCCTGTCTTAATAAGAATTGACAAGGCACGGGAAGGACAGCTCTACTTACTAAACTTGATCCTTTAATTACGGAAATCTCTAATCCAGTAACTAATTCGTCCCCACATCATAATGCTGGCAGGGTCAACTATTATATAGCTGAATTAATTTGTTGGTAGATATGCTAAGATTCTTATGAAATCTTGGTAGACTCCTCGTTTATATATATGTTGATATATATAACTCGTTATATAAACAATTCAACAAATAATAGATAATACTACACTGTAATAGTAGCACTAAAAGACTCAATAAAACCATTTGATACTATCATAAAACTATTAAAAGAAAACCAGTTAAAAATAAGATAAAATTATGGTATAAAAAATGCGGCAAAGGCGGAAATTTAATTGTAAATAAAATAGCACAAATAAAAAAATATATACATATCCATAAACACCAAACATATAAATAGTTAAACAAAATATAATAACGGAGGAGAAAAAAAAATTAAATAATTAACTATAATACAACCTATGAAATAATATAAACCAAAAATACCGATATGAATAATAATTTTTACGAAGGAGAGAAAACAGTAATTTGATACCAGTTAATGTTAATAGTCAAAAACCACTTACTCTGTACTTCCGTAGTACCTATAGAAACATTTTTAAAAAAAACAAAGAAGTTTTAAACTTTAAACAAAACGAAATCCAAAAAGTGGGTAATGACCAAGTATTTGATCGCCCAGAAAATACAGTAACCTAACTAGTATAAACAGTAATTTATAAAAAAAAAATGTGTGTAAATAATTTAATAAAAGTAAAAAAAAATACTTGAAGATGCCTGAATTAGAGAACTTTTAAATGGTTAATTACTTACTGTTATATAAGAGTATTCAGAATTTGTTACAGGAATTTTCCAATTATATCCTATATCCTTAATCGTAGAAAAAATTCAAATTAGGTTGGATGTTGTAATTCCTATTCTTCTAACAACGATCAGTTTCAATATAGCATAATAATAATAATATAAGAGTGCAACATAAATAACAGGAATTTAACATTAAACCTACTGAAATTTCATGCATACCTAATCCTACGTTAAAAAAAAAGTATCTTGATTATGGAGAAGCGTTTCATACTATCTTTCGCCTATCAACGCTTATATAATTGTATATACTACTTCTTATTTTTGTTATATATGCTCATACTGCAGAGTGAACCATTCCTAAATTGTTTCGCGGAACTCCAAGAAGGGTAGCAACTGATATAATAACTTGTATATACCCACCCGAACACCTTCCTTAAAGCGTCAGAAAACTTTAATATGCGTAATAGGAAAATCCTATTAGGAAAAAAAGGAATCATATATCTAATTGTTCTAGATGAAAGACCAGTTGACTTATTTTCCTATCTTGAGAAGGATGTCAAGATAACGTTACGGAAACTGATAAAAAGTAAAATGCTGCGTCGAGGACTTCATAAACAGTTGGTTGAACTTCCATTAAAAGGAGGATAATAGAATTTGAAAAATATTTGTTCAAATCATTAACCGGAAAGTCTCCAAGATGTAAGTTTGATTATTTAATCAAATAAATTCTATAATTTACTTTTAAATCTTGAAATAGCGAAGTAACTTTCAATACCTTTTGGACCACATGACTTTGGTTTATTACAACAAAAATGAGGTGAAACTAAAAAAAAAATCTTTATTATAATACCTCTCTTTTATTTCAGCGAATAGTTAAACAAGTTTAGGTTTTATTCTTTTCACTCGAAGTCTACTAGCTAATGACACGCTTGTTAAAAAAATTATCAGTAGTTATATTTCTACCATGGCTCGTAAATGTTTTTGCTAATTCCAATGTTACAAAAACCCCAAATAGTACTGATGATTCTCCCAATCGTTTTTTTCTAAATATGGAAACCCATTTACTAATAGCAACGGAAGCCAACCAGAATTTTATGCCAAATTTGTCTGGTTTATTTGGCATGTATTAAGTAAATTTGCAAGGTGATTTTGTTGGAAAGACTTGTTCATATATAGGAGATATGCTCATGGTTTATAACAGACTGTTTTCGATAAATTTGTACGAAACTTCAGCGTTCAAAGCGAACTTTTTGTATAGTAAGCGTAGGCTTCATTGATTTCTATTGTCAGGCCGAATAAATTCCATGATTTCTGTAAAGTAATTTCGACTTATAGTTGTTGAGAAACTGACCACATTTCTCGTCCAATAAGTATGAGATTCATATTTTTATGCGCTACGTGCATATGGAAGTCCAATAAATGCATATAATTTTTCATTAGATAAAATCCATTGCCTTTCAACACTAATTTCTTATATTTTCTTACATTTTCAACCATGTTATGATCAATAATCAAGAAAAATCACGGCTCAACTCTGCCCTTTATAATATTTCGTCACAATTATTTTCTGCTGCTTTATTCTCAATATTGGAAAGTTTTTGGTCATCTTCCGTAAAGTCCTTGTCGATATTATTTGTAATGTCTAAAAAATTGATATTCCTCGAATGTTTTGACATTTTTGAGGATGAATATAGAATTGATAAAGTAAAAATTCAAATGTAAATCTAACTGAGAAAACACATTGAGAACATAACAAAAAAAAAATCGAATGTAAATTATATCACAAATATTTATGGCTCTGTTCACTTTATTGAAACTAGCATTTATAACACGTAATAATCTCTTTTATACAGTCAGTGAAATTTTAATTCTCTCTGTTTGGATCGCAAGACTATTCTACCGTACAAAAAAAGTTAGGCATAACATTGTTCATATAGCGCGTAGATCCAAAATTACATCATGGAGTGAGCTTTCTAAAGATAGTGCTGATAAACATGAATTGTTCAAATAGTAAAACGATAATAATGGTAGACTAGACATGCTATAAATTATTTTCGAAAAGTAAACAATAAACAAAGTTGTGAATATTTATATATATGAAAAGTCAATAAGCTACGTGGCGATACAATAAGGTTGTATACAAACATTCTAAACAAAATTTTTAAAAACAAGTCATTTGACCGCCGTGGTAGGTTATGAATAAAAAAAAAAAGTAAAAAGAGTAATAGATCTGTTAACTCTTGATAGCCCTCAAAGAAATAATATTATGAGGAGCCATTTCCTTGCCTAAATGTATATAATATCCACTAAACATTATTCAAAGCTGGGAGAGGCTAGACAAGGGGACAACAAGAGCAAGAGGATATCTCCCCGACAATCAGAGATATCCAAATGAGAGCTGCCGGAGTTAAAAGCTAATCCTCTGGCCGTAAATTCATTATAGCAACATAAAAAGGCTCTTCAAGGAGCTCCGATTTCAGCCTTATCGGCGACCGTATATTTGGGGGCGTGGGCTGTCTCCCGGCTCGCTCCATTATTTACACGACGCGGGATTTTCAGCTTCGGGGTAAAAAAGAAAAACAAAAGAGTGCGTATAAACTTTTGCGGTTCAACAGCCAGCTGTTGCCGCTTCGCAAGGAACGTTAAAACCGAAACGTAATAAAAAATAAACCGCCTATAAACAGCGGTTATAAAAGCTTAAATAATAAAAAAAAACAATAAAAAAGTAAATTAATTTCGAGAAACAATCTCGGTAGAAAATCTGGAGAAAGTTACCTCGAATGAGAACGAAATTATATCTTCTTCATTTATCATTATATTTACAGGCAACTAGTGCCCTCTCTAGTTAAATTGTACCAACTGAATTGTATTCATTTTTAAAAACGCGATGTTTTATATATATATTTTTTTTGTGCCTCAATCCTTTTTGTTTCTAACACTATATTAATGACTTCTAGAAAGAATTATCTTCCATCTAAGATGGAAGATAATTCCACTACACCCAACTTGTTGATATAAAAATCTTCCCGATATTGAACCTAAATTAACAGATGGAAGACTTAATAAATGTAAGTAAATAAAAACGAACTTTATTTATCTTATTCGAAGGCCCCGATTCATCATATATTCTGCTTTAAAAAAGAAAAACAACTAAAGAACATAATTTTGTAGATAGGACATACTAACTAGGGAGGACAGCATAGCTTTTTCCGGGACCTTTGCATCAACTTAAATTAATAGAAACTGCTGAGCGAAACTATCCATCATTTTTTTTTCATTGTGTTATTTTGGGTTGTTATCTTACTTTCACCTAGCAAATATCCCCCCCCCTCCAAAGCAAGCTAATACGCAAACTTTAATAATTCTGTTTTATTTTTTAACCCTGATGATCTCAATGATAACCTGAAACAGAAAATCTACAACATTCAATAAATTATAACAAAGTTCTAACTATTTCCTGTATAATATACAACACAACCGAGTATGTTGAAGTCGTGAAGTGACGAATTAAAATGACTGATTATCAATTATGATGACGAATTTTAATGGGAAACTGAAATCTCAAAACGAATTTGTCCTTAACGTTTCTTCGATATTTTGCACCGTTTGTACACAAACCTTGCAAAAAACGTAAAACCGTCCATTATTAAAAATAAATCCTACCATTGGAAATTCTAGAATTAAGTGTCCCGGACAAGAACTGGATGAGGTTACAAAGTTGACTTCACTACCAAAAGAAACTTTATACACCTTAACTAAATGCTACAAAGTTTAAATTTTGAAATTTCTTAAAACTAAAGAAAAAGGAGGTGTCAATGTCAGTGATAATTGACTTCCCGTGAGTAGACATATATCGCATCTAAGGCTTTTGTGATGATGTTTCAATGATCAAAAATCAAGATGTTCGAATTTACGAAGTAGATAGTATCAGACACAATCGATTGTAAGGCACGATCTTTAGAAAGAATTCCTGGTTCAGAATGTTGTGGGTTCAATTACTACGTTGGGCAATTTATATTGATTTCGCTGCAGATCCGAGAAACAAATCTCATTATGAATTAATGAAATTAATTCACTGTATGAGTTCCATGAAAGTCATATTTGAAAAAAATAACGAGCTCAAATAAATAAAATTTAGCAATTTTTTACAATTAACCACGAGCAGATCATACTAGGATCTTATTCACACACACACACACACACCATCAACTTCAAAAATACTATACATTTCAGAAGCAGTTAGCGATGAGTGGTGAGATGATGTGAAGATGAGGCGTGGTGTAGGTGGCGCTCATAGCACAAAGGCTATTATAATATCGGTAATAAGGTGCTGTGATAAATAAACAAAGAGTTAGGCCTCTTCTCTGTGTGGGTGGCAGCCCATCCTATACCCCGCCTTCCCTTCAACCTCAATTCTTTTCATCCGTCTCGGTATTTGTTAGATATAGAATTATACAATATTTTATTATTTTTATTATTTTCTGTTTCATCTTAATAAAATCCTTTCTTCAGTCAATAAACAAGATAAAATAAGATTCATTCCTCTCTCCCAGAGAATAAGCAAAAGTAAAAGAGAAAACATCCTATCACAATCTAATAGGAAATGGATCACTTCTAATTTTCTAACTGTACTTAAGTTTTAAAGTCCCAAAATACCAGTCAGGGAGCATTTCTCATTCTGTGACTGAAATTGTAAATAAAAAACTGCAAATCAAAAGCATCAAAGAGGAAAATAGAAAAACATTTTGATACATAGATTACCACTCCATTGATTGAACCAAGATTAAGAAAAATTATTTTAAATAATTAGAAAAGAATATAATGGACGGGGATAATAGTCTAGGATCCAACTACAAGGTGACTTATTTCATGCTCAAGATTTAAGCATAAAAATTACCATGTCCATGAACCTGAAATAAAATTAATTAAAAGTTGATTCAGGATATACTAGTAACACAAGAAAATATACAAGTGAAAGAAATGTTATTAAATGGGATTGCGATACGTTTGTAATATTTAAAAATCATTTACAAAACTTTTCATTACGAGCAAATCCAGGAATGACAGTGAATACAAGACTCATTAAAAAAAAAAGTTTCACTACCTCTTTTTGTTGAAAAATTATTAATTCTTGGATTCTTAATTAATATTTAAATTATGTATATTATCATATAATAGAACATTTATATTATATAAATTTTTCAGCAACGGAATATTAATAATAATATTTCGATTTTTGTTCATGATTTTAGATTTAAATATAGTTTTAATAGTCTGTTTTTTTCATTTTTAACAGTAAAGTTTTACATTTTTGTTGTTGATTTGAACTTAATTTATATTACTATTATTCTAAACAACTTGGACCTCACAAAAAAAAAATAAATAAAAGTTGTATCGGATTTAGTGAAAGAAATAATAATGTATATCTTATATTTTGAAATATGATCTATTTGTTAAAGTTTATTTACTAGAAACAATTCATAATGTAGGAAATTTTTTGTATTCAAATGTAGATTCGAAAGTAAAATTAAACACGAGTCTGCCAACCTGTAAGGTAATCTTTTTACCATCACGAGTAAAAATACCACTCTCTTTTATTTAATCCTTGATTATCATCATTTTATACTATTATTGTTGATTCGAATTTAGCCTAGAATATAAAACCGTTGGGTACTCATTGCATCGCGAATCAAAATCCTTCTTTTTCGGACACCAAAATGGTTTCATTTCATAAACTGTGTGTTAATTGTTTTATATAATTAAAGACTCCGAATACGGTTAAAAATATGCTGCTACCAATCGATACCCGTAAAGTATTCTAGCCGGGTGTAGTTCAATAAAATTTCAGTTTAAAGGGAGCATAATGAGAATGTTTTTAGGAAAAAGAGTTCAAATGTCACCATTTTTCAAACAACCTCTGAATTTTTCCCGTTTCTGCATTTACCGCAATCCACCCCAAATCGTACTAATTCTAAACTAACTGATTTAGGCACATCCGAACCAAAAATTCTCAGACAGATCTCCTGAACCATCTGAACGGCAGAAAGCTCCGGGTGCTAAAAGTTGGTAATGACTACCGAAGCGTGAGTGTTTATTGGCAGGAGAGGTTCGTGAATAAGGGAGGAAGAGGTGGTCCCATCACACACCGCTTCTATGCTAATCCCATGGAGGGCCAACATCGTGTATTTCACCTCGGCGAGCTTCGTTACCCCGCTCCAATTTTATTACATGTTCCCTATTTACATTTTGATCAGCTTTGAGAAATACGACCACTATAGATTATGGCTAGTCTCCTCATGCGATCGGCTCAGCTGATGTTCCATTATCTCCACGGCCAATATTTCGGTGTTAAATTCAAACTTCAATCCAATCACCGTATTTCGAAAACAAGCTCCTACAAACATGGGGCCCTGTACCCACACATTAATCACTCGTCGGGATTAAACATAATAAAACGGTAATCAATAACGGCCGCTACAAGGAAGGACGAATCGGAATTATTCAAATAAGGTTTAAATAAATATCCCCTTGGCGTTTAACATGCATAACACATTGTGTAGGCCGCCGGGGAGGGAGTAGGGAGTTAAATGGAATGGGCATTTTGACAATCACAAAAAAGAAAGATAACACTCCCAAACATATTTTTTTTAAAAAATAAAGAAGCATACTTATTTGCATACAGTAAGATGATTAAAGTAAATCTGTTTTATTATATAAATTTAATAAGACTAAAATATCAATGAATATATCGCAGAAAAATATTACAACATGTGAAATAAGTAATTATAATAATAGTAAAGGATTAATAAATTTATAATTTTAACATTATTTAATTTGTTCCACATTTTTATAAAATACGTACTGTTTAATTCAGGTATTCCCTGGAGTAAAAATTGGGGGATATTACCCAAATTAATTATTATACTGATTAGCTGGTTCAAATTAATAATGGTAATAATGATAATTTACTGGTATTGATGGAGTGGACTGTATTTAAATAACTTGATATCATATACTTTAAAATAAAATACTTCTATTCTCATGGTTTGAACAAATAGTGACAATGTGTTAGTTGGTTAGTGCTATTACATTAATTGATGGATATTACATTTTACTTGTTGGATTCTATGGAGCTTGAAGTTGGTTCTAATTTGCATGTGAATATGGAAGTGGGGTTCTCTCTGCTCATCCTCCTGCCGCCGTCGCTTCCTTCGCCTGAGTCGAAGGATTTACTCGCTCATCATTATGAGAAGAGACCTTATTGAAGAGTCCTGAACTCCTCTCTACTGGCACAGGTCACGATGGCTTTCTCACTGGTACTCACTCACTATGTTTTTTTTGGGGCCAAGATGGCTGCTACCCAAGCTTCTTACTGCAACTCTTTGCCACTAGATGGCATCATGAATTTCCTTTCAGAAGTGAGGGGGGGCCTTACTTAAACACGTACTGTTTTTTATTAAAAAAACATATTTATATTACTATCATACACGCCACATTACATCATAAAGAAAAGATGGGACCACAGGTATATAGAATTTAGATGTAAGTAGGTAGTATGGTAGAGTAACCTAATTTTTATTTTAAATTATTATTGCCCATTTGCCAATTGGTGGCACTCACAAAAAATAGGCGTGGGAGTGACGAACCCACCCCATGAAAAATCCACGTCAGGAAACGCCTGATGTAATTCCTTAGCACACCGCGCAAGGCTTTGGACCTCTACGGTCTGTCGCGCCAATGTTGAAAAAAAATTGGATAATACATTTACTAAATAATATGAAGAGTATATAAACAATATATGAATAACCCTCATAAAGATACATACACACGTGATGTGTTGTGCCTTGTAACAACAAAAACAAATGCCCCTGTTAACGCCATAATATATAATTACCTTGTAAATAGTATTTTTAGTATTTAGTTTTATAGTTTTAGTTATATAGTTATATAGTTTTATTAGTATTTAATTAAGTTACATTTATTTTTATTTGTATTGTTTTAATTAGATTTAGTTATTTGAAAAGAAAAATGTGTAATTATATTTGTTTGTAATAATGAGTAATAGAGACAGTTGCTAGGGGTGATCATTGTTGCTAAGAAGCGTCACCTAGCAACGGACCGACCATCTTAGTTTTTACGAGCAGTTCCGACTAATTAGTGGCCCTGGTAGCGTCTAAGCAGCCCTGTCTGCCCTTATAATTTAATAGTTAGAACATTTTTAGTGAGTTAGTGAGTCATTACAGTTCGGAACCAGCCCTTTTCTGTGTTTCCACTTTATTAATTGCAGTTCCGACTAATTAGTGGCCCTGGTAGCGTCATTAGCAGCCCTGTCTGCGTTCATTTCGTCGGCTCGCCTAATACAACACGTCTGTTGGATATTCAGACCATCAATGAGCCACTACACCAACTCTGGACCATTGCAACGATTTATTTAGCAACAAGAGCTACACATCTCGGCAGCACTCTCCTCCTCACCTATCGGAGTGGACCAACCTTTTAGTCCAGCAGTATTTATTTTACATATTTATATTGTTTGTAAATTTGTCTCTTTTGTTTCCTTAATTTATTTATCTAATATTATTTTTATCTGAAAGGCCTTATTATTTTGCTTGTATGTTTTATTTATGTTAGTTTTTAGTTTTGTTTTTTACCATGTTTAAATTGAACCAAATAAATGTTTAATCTGAGCCAGTTTGTTTTTTTGTTCATTTTTAAAGCCTTCCAACAACACCTCGATTTGAGGTGGCTTTAACAGCCCCAATACCAAATAATGAGGCGGATAAAGTGGAAATCATGATTTTCAGAAATGGCATAGACTAGAAAATGGATATGCGATTGCTGGAGTAAAAGAAACAAACACTACTTACAAGAGAGATTGAAAAAAAAATTCTTTATTGTAGAAATCTTTATTCAAACAATAAACATACATACCCTGTTTATAAAGATAAAACAAATCAAGGGAACTCTCCGATTATTGTTGAGCTATTGTTACTAATATTCTTTATCAATATTAGGATAAAGTACAATCAATAGCTGTTTTATCGGTTTGTTAATTAACTTCATGGATCGTAAAAAATATCATGGTGATGTAATGTCGGAAATGTTCAAAGAAAAATGAATCTTCCCTCTTTCCAGAATATGTAATATCCATTAATTATTCTTCTTTAATCAAGAACCGTCTTTTAATTTAACGAGGCGTGCCTAGCGGCCCTAATTAAGTTAGATAGAACTTTTTCATTCATTAAAATGTTACAATAATGGTGATAAAAGATCCATGGACAGGGTATTCTACTAACATTGTATTTATCATTCATTCAATAATTTCTTCCAAGGGCCCATCTTTTGCAATGAAAAAATCCTAACATAAAATTGGTTAAAGAAGTAATAATTATAAATCAAATTACTGTACACTCGGAAAGTAGTACGATTAATACATTGGAAGCAAAAAAAAACAACTAACTATTCTTTGTTTACACCCTACTAACTGTAAGGAATTATCATAAATTATAAGTAGAAATATTCGTATTCACCTAATTAGATGTTTTAGAAGCGATTTTCATTTATAGAATGGTGTTTTTTTTTTTAACTCGCTTACCATGAGATCATTTATTGGCAGGTTAATCTTAAGCTTTGGAGTCGGGGGTTAGGTTAGTGTAGGAAAGCATTGATATTAACATATTCATTTGAAATCAGATAATAAAAAATGTACTAAACTCAATATTGTGATTTAAGTGAATAGGGGAATTTATTTATCCAAGAAGTTTTTAACTTTTTTTCCAACAGTTTCTTTTTTATTTATTGCAAACTTTTATTTATTGATAATATTACAATCTGCTAATAACTTGGACAATGGTTTTTAGTGATAATTGTACACTTTTATACGAAAAAAAATTAAAAATCATATAATAAAAAAATAAAATAAGTAAATAGATATAAAAAATATATATAAAAATAAAAATTAATAAATTAAATCGCTATATGTATAAATAAATGAACTAACATAATCAAACTAAGTAAAATAGAGTTCTCAGTTTCTAGCCAATAACATTTTAAACGGCACTCTGAAACCTTTATACAATAATTATTTAAAGAACATTAAATTATTCGTCTAATGAGTGCCTCACTTTATAAATTCGGTCCAATAATACGGATTGAACCGACTTATTTAGTCACTCACACGGATCAAGTCACATTTTCACCCCGAATCACTCAATTGTACAAATTTAAACTTACATTCAGTCGAGATATAAAGCTGAAAACCGGCAAACTTATTGGCATAACCAACGGGGAAATTCCAAAGAGTAAAATGATCAATGAATAAACCCACAAAATACAAAATGGTGGACATAACATTAAAATGGATAAAATTTTTTTTGGAGGTCCTATTGTGACAAACCGGTAACAGCTATAAAGAAACGGATTGAACAAACATCGACGGAATTTGCGAATCCTACAATTTTGGTTCTGCACTGGATACATCTTCTCCTTATAATCATCTACGGTCAACTATTCAGACATCATTGTGAATAAATCGTATATTGTGATTTCTACATCCAGAATAAAATTCGTACTTTTTCAGGAATTTTCCAATTATTTGATATATTATAGATCATTTTAAAGCTCATTGCATGTGCTCATTACATGATAACCTCAAAAGAAATAAATTATTCTTATTTTTTTCTAAAGTTTGAATTCTTCAAAGCATCATTAATATCACTGTATTTATAAATTATGATTTTTTGAAAAATTAATTTTATATCAATAATTAAATGTATTATCCAATAATAACCAAAATTTAAACTGAAAAAAAGGTTACTAATTACTATATACCTTTTTCTATTTATGAGTATATATGATACCGTATTTATGAGTGTTTACATATTTATATGCATACGTTTACGGGGACAGAATTGCAAGGACCACTTTTAGAAGTGAATTTTCAAAAACATGTTCAAAAACTCTAAATGCTCTTTCGAGTAACCTTTATCAAGACACAACAAGAAGAAAGTTGACTTTCGCGAACTGTTTAGTAAGCAGACAGCATGAAATGGCCTTATGTCATCCGCTCATATGAATACAAATAACATCGTCTTAGGAGGCGAGATCAAAGCCGCTGATATTTGTCAAATCCAAATTTTGCCAAGCGTAGGAAATTTAAATGCTCCAAAATCCTGAAAAACAAACGAATCATTTTCTTTTTAATCTTTACATATGCCTAAATATTTTCTCATTATCAGAAACTATATGATGGAGAGAATGATGGACACCATAAACAAAATAAAGATAAAAACAGTTTTTCATCGGAATATTATCGCTTTATGTATTTACTGCTAGTTTTTTTTTTTTAATTTGAAAATCACTCATATATAAATGAAAATATTTTCTTATGTCCACTTGTTGATTTCAGTCTTCGGTATTAGTTTTTATTTTTTGCCCAAACGAATATTATTGGGGTGTCAAGGCATGAAAATAGAATATTTTATCATATTTAGAATTATTAAAAGTGAATTGGACCTTTTTCGTCGGCAAAATAAAAAATTCAAAATCGAAAAACTCATGAATGATACGACCACCAGTTTACTTCATACTTTCAGAAAATTTATATCAATTATAAAAAAAAAATACCAATTTTTAAAAATAATTGAAAAACTATATCGACTTAGAAAATTGGCAAAACTTGTTACAAAGACCTGCAACTTAACGAGTATTTATGCTTTAATTGCTCTTTATGAAAAATATGCAAAATTTAACTCCTAACGAGACCAGATCTTTAGTTCCCTAGCTTAAAATTTCCCAAAATCTGGACAGAAATTCTAAATCATGAAAAATAAATTCGACTAACACTAATTTATTACTGAGTGTTTTGAACTTTCTTTACAAATTTTCATGTTTTGATTTTTTTCCGCATGAAATTGCACGTCATACTCTTTAAGGAAGGAATCTTTACTTTATTTTTCGCACAAAATTCAATACTTGAACCAAATTACTCATATTATACACATATAGAAAAATATTCGCTTGTATTTATTTATTTTAATTTACTTTATTCAAATTGTTTTCTTTATTTAATTAATAGTTTATAATTGACTAATTTAAGGTAAAGCTATGTATTTGATTAGCATACTGCCGCTCCGGAAGAATAATGCTTTTGTGAAATTGACGTTATTGTGTTGGCGGGCTCAAAAATGCCTTTACCAGATTTTTTTAAATAGAAATAATTGTGCTTAAAAGTTCTTAATTACAATTATGTCTCCTTATAATTTAGTATTAAGTTTAATAGTATTATTTACATATTCGTGTTTGAGCCCGACAACACAATAAAGTCAATTTCACAAAATCATTATTCTTCCGGAGCGGTGGTATGTTAATCAAATGCATTGCTTTACCGCTAACTTGTCAATTTTAAACTATGAAGTAAATAAAAAAAAAACATTTTATTAAAAAATTAATAAATATTAGCGAATATTATTTATATAAAAATTAACAAAATCAATTGATCATATCAGTTTTAATTAATTTTTTTCATATTTTTTTTAAATATTAAAACTTATTACTTCTAAGTTTAGGGGTTTATGTAATCATATGTATATGCATAATTGAAAAGATACGCCATAGAATATGCTATGAGGAATTTTAGGGGAAATTAAAAAGGGAACTTTGCTAGAAAGAACATTTTTCTCCATAACACCTTGCAACTTTTTTCCTAAAACATAGAATGGAGGCAATTATAACAACTTGAAAAATTGTATTCCAACCTTCAAACTAGGAATATAAAATTATTTAATTCAATTAGCTTCTTTGATAGCTCTTCAATTATAGACAAAATTTAGATTTTTAATCCGAATAGTTTAACTTTAATGTAAATTTGCATAAATTTTGGAAGTATTAGCGAGATTAATTTAATTTACATGCATTTATGCTATAAAATAGAAAATAAAGTTGATTATTGCAGGATTTACGTGTTTTACTGCGCAAGTTTGCACATTTTGGGTTTTACTGCACAATTTTGCAAATTTTGGGTTTTTACTGCGCAATTTTGCACACTTTGGGGTTTGCGCAAAACATGGTACCTACTTATGAATGTTACCACTGGTTCAAACATCAAGGTGAGTGCAAGGATTAACACGAAAAAACCCCGTATTCTCTAGTCATCCATCTTTCTTATTTTATCCAGTCCGTCATAAGACATCGAAATGGAAAATTGCTGGTCCTAAAGTCAAGGTAAGCATTTTTTTTTAGTCGCGGGAATGTTAGTTACCATTGTTTCATTGACTTCATAAATAAATACATAGTTAAATGCGTGCCAGTGCGAACGCTTCTTTCTGAAAACATATTTTGTTTTGATCAAGTAAATAGTGTTATTAGAGTGCTACCAATTATAACTAACATCAAATTTACTGAATGTATTATTATATAAAGTTGTAGATTTCAATAAAAATATTTATTAAAAAATAGTTCTAAGCATTTATTAAAAAATATGTTCAAAAACTCACGACCTTTCAATCTCATGAATGTATCCCGTGGAAATCTTTACTCAGAAGAACGTTATTTACGAAGAAAAGGTAAAATAAACATAAAAAGAACAAACTGATTATTATATAATTTTTTTTTCTGAATACATAATGTTGTTATCAGGAAGTAAATTTAAGTCAGTCAAGAGTAAATGTCGTGACTGCAACTATCATACAGTTTACACACCCAGTTGCTGTAACAGTGCCTATGAACTGGTTAGACAATCTATGGAAAATATATATACCTTTGTAAATTCTTTAATACATCAGAAGATCAGTTTGATAATTTTACAATACTTTTACATACGCTATAAGGGCTCTAATTAATTTTACAATATTCTTGAAAAACCAGGAGGTCTTTAAAAAAATTAATATTTTGATTGTTTAGTCGTAACTTTGGAGATTTTTATTTACATTTTAGCCATCTGTAGTAGACGTAAAGCTAAAATCTGGTGCCAACTAGGTGAAAGTGTTGAAAAATGGTCAGTTAGAGATGATATTTCATTTTCCTATAAAAATGAAAAAAAAAACATGATTTTTTTATAATAAAATAACAAACATGAACTCGGTTTTTTACACTAAATATTTGTATTTTTTTCAAGCGGTTAATCCTCCAACTCTTAAACCACAGGTATACAAAAAGGAATCAACTATATCAAAGCAGATTCAGTATTTACAGAAATATTTTCACACATATATACAAGATGTTTCTTTTTATTATTATTATTTTACAAGATTTGAAGGCGTTGCAATCCAAAACCTGCCAAGTCCATTGTAATTTTTTTTTATTAATTTAAAAAACAGTTTTCGCAATAGATTATTACAAAGAAAAATAATTATTTCCAAAAACAGTTAAATAATATATGGTCTAGTTTACGATCTTAGCTAAATCTTCTCTTTTATTATGATGTATCCTCCCATTAAAATAGAGGAGCATTAGAGACCCGGTAGCCAATAAAAGGGCCTATCCTAAGACAAGTTACCTGCAAGATTGTTTAATTGGAGTCGCTAGTAGCAATCTAAGCTAGTAAAAAGCGCAATATTTCATTCGTTTATAAGTATTCTAATGGGAAATAATAAATCATATTGCAAAAATTATAAATCAAATTTGATACTAATTTGTCATAACCGCAATATCGTGTGGGGAGTTCTAAACGGTAACCACTTAGGAGCCGAGAAGAAAAATGATACTTAGAAGCCATCTAGACAATGCCGGGCCTCAAGCTGATGTAGTTATTAATCTTGGGCAACGTATGCGACAAGAAACACATCGGCAGCCCACGCACTAGAAATGGTAGAAGGAAACGCCAAGCGGGATTTAAATCACCTTCACTATACATCGAGATAAGAAAACAAAACTGACACCCCAAACTGATAACCGATCCGTGGAATGCTTTTTATATCTGAGCCGGAGCTGTTAAAGGACTCAATATCTGCTAAGAGCCCGGCAGATTGGAATTTTTCACTTATTTAAGGTCTTTACCCAGATCGTAATATCTACAATAAATCACGCTTATAAGATCTCAAGTGTCTCAATAAAACTCGTTTTTGAAGTATTGTGCTGTTGAAAGCATTTATCACATTTCCCTACCCAAATACATTCATACTCTCTACACGCCTGTATCACTCAATTATAAACTTAAATCAAATTTACTAAATGTATTATTATGTACAGTTGTAAATTTCAATTAAAATATTGAAATTCAGTTTTTTCTCGGTATACAACCATGCAATTTCGGCGCCAGACTTATGCGGATCTAGGAGCAAACAATCAAGTTGTTCTAAAAATTCAGTTGCGAAGATTCATAATTCAGAATTTATGAAGAAAAGACGTATATGGCACAGTTCTCTCTAAGAATTCACCCGGTCAAGACGTGTGCGATATCTCTAGATGAAATTATTTCAAGTTAAAAATAAGCGCAAGTTGTTTTATTATTATAGCAATATTAAATAAGATAGGTAATAATAATTAAAAAGTGAACTATTTAATTATGATTATAATCAAATCAATTGTAAGAATGTTGGAACAAAAAATATTTTAAGTCGATTTAAGTGCAGTTATGAAGCAGAAATTGATTAAGAAAAATTATTGGAAGAAGTCTTCTCAACAACCAGTGAACTTAAATCAAGATTCAACAACAAAGTATTTGATTTAAATGGTATATATAGTAATGATTTGTAGATTCAATTAATATTTATGTTTATTTCTTAAGTTTTCTTTTTTTTTTTTTACTGCTCGTAGATTTCGATTGCTACAATACAATACCTACTTGACAAACACTCTAAACTGCCCATTCACAACAAAAAATTATTATACACTATGAAGGTCTGACCAATTTGGACTTATGGAATTGAGCTGTGTGGCTCTACCAAACCCTCAAATTCCTCCCCCATCCAATTCTAACAATCCAAAATCCTACATAAAATCCTTGATGCTCCTTATTACGTTACAAATAAACTCATCCACAAAGACCTTAACATCCCATTCGTTGCAGATTTGGCCCAAAACAGATATGCGTCTTTTCATTCCAAACTCCTTACCCATCCTAACCCATTAGTTCTTAATATCTCATCCTTAACAATAAATGAAAAAAAAAAAAGTGGTTTTTGTTTATATAAGAAATCATAATTTCTTATGTAAAAACTAATGTTTTATCATACACTTAAGTATCTGGAAAAGGAGTTTAATGCATAAAAACATACAATGTTTACAAGAAAGTCATGAAAGACAATGATTACTGGACATTATTTATTTTCTCTCTCACATTGTAACCCATGATCAGAAATAAATTACTGAAATATAACTTGAAAGAACATAGATTTGGGGCTTATTATAGTCTTATTTTAAAATATAATTAATTTTTATATATTGAATTCTCTCTCTATTTTCCACAAACTCAAGGAATTCATCATTCCCTTACAAGTATAGACATTTCCCTCTTCCATTGCTATCCATCGTATACCTGAGTATGTTGGCTGTTGCTAATTTGCTGTTGCTTATCTGTTGATAATGGTGCTGATTAAATAATAAAAAGAAAATAAATGTTAATTTTTTTAAAATTAAGTATTATATTTATGTATGTGTATGTAGAAACATTGTAAAATATTGTTGATGCAGGTAGTAGTGTAATCGTATATCGATTATATGTGGCCTGATGAGTTATGGAATTTAATGATTTTTTACAGACAGGAGTCAGTTAATCTTCAATGATAGATAAGCGTCGTTGAAACGACTTCCTTTCGCCTTGAGTGAAATGATCAGTATTCAAGAATTATTTATGTCTCCTTTTGTTTTTATTTCATAGCAGGCGTCATTTCATTAAGATGGGGAAAGGTGTTCCAACCGGGATTTTTCAACTCCAGGACCCAACAGAATCAGGAAACTAATTTATCAAAAGGATGTGAAGAAGAATCGTTCTTAAGAATACTTACCAATTCCTCGAGTGACCGTTTAATGGATGTTCTATTTACTGGCTGGTTAAAATAACGAAATAAATTGTTCATATACCAAAACGAATTCCTGAAAATGTCGGAGATCTTAATGAAAATAGCAAAATAATTCAGCAACTGGACACTGGACAAGCCGAAAATAAAAAAAAAATGTATTATTTGATTTTATGAGAAGGCAGATGTGTGAAAAGACTTATGCTGGGCTGATAATACTTCACTAATAATTCGTTTTTTACAACGTTCGGCCGAACATCTCACCTTTAGGTACAAAATATACAATTAATAATTATTGTATTTAAATATATGGCACAAAAATAAAAATAAAGGTATTGCTTAACATTTTATATGAGACATCCTCTACATTGCATTTAATTGCTTGAGTCAACCTTAAAATTGTCATCAGTCATACTTTCATTAAATAAGTAATATTTACAATTAAAAAAAATATGTTAATATTAAACAAATAAAATAAAATCCTGATTTGGAAGATGTAAAGTAGTCATTAATAATGATCATGAATTAATTATAAAATTAGTTTTAATAATCATTAATTAATAATAATTTATTTATAATTTAAAAAAAATAATTTTGCTATGTAGCAACACCGTTACTTGCTGGCCTATGCTGTATTTTAGGCAGCCGCCAAAACCGATATTGATGTCAGATGCAACCTACCTACCATGGGAATTACTACTGGCGTTAGGTAAACGCCGTATATTGATATTTGTACTATTCCTTGTATATACTTTAATTTCACATATGTAATAACTATATGAGATATTGTAATATTTATAAATGTATCATTTGAATTAATAAAGATTACTATAGAACCTGCTGATTTACTGAAAGCTAACGTCTTACACCTACCATCTTTCGAAGGCTTCGAAGGGCAAAGAGAGAATTTGGCTTCACGGAAATCAGAGGTAGAGGCCAGCATCATGCATCGTGGATTTGTACGTCCAAGAGCTATTTTCAGGAACTGAATATTGTTTTTAATCTTCTGTCTCCACTGGATCTCTCCTTCTCCCTATACCTTCTCTCCTATCGTAAGGCCCTGCGGCTAGCACCAAATCAGGACTTACATTCCTCCTTTGCATCTCTAGACTAGAATCCCGTTGAGCGATGTTTCTAGGCCTGCACCCGTAAGACTCCTCCTGTATATTCACTTCCTGATCAGGCCTTGTCGAGCGAGGCCTTCTGCTACAGACTACCTCACATTATCTATTGAAGTCAGATCTAACACAACCATCTCGACAGATGTAAAACAACGATGTAGCACAGAAAAGCAAGCAAAATAAATGGCCCTGCCAACAGTCTAAAATGCGAAATAAATACTACAATAATGGTAGCTATGATTATATGTATTGTTCCAGTATTTCGTAGGTAACTTGGAGTACCCTAATATCTTCACAAATTACTAGCATGTTACTTTTATGTTTATCCCGTATTTAAAAATACATTCAAAATTTTCACCCAAATTACAATTAATAAAAACATCTGCTATTAACAAAAGAAAATAATTATGAATTATCTAGTTTAGTTCATGTATATGGTATAAATGAATACTTATTGCTAATATGTATTACCTGGAGCAGCTAGCATTACTTTTCTTCTAAAAATATATTTCAGTTCAATAATTAACTTTTAGCCTTTGTATTTCCTTAATCATTTATTTGACCGTAAATAGCTACGCGCCCTTCCTTATACACTATACAAACTTTATCTAAGAAGATTGTCATAATAATTATAATTCCAAAAACGGGTCCAGTAACTGTAGTTGATAGTTTTTCAAACAAAGGCCAGTGCTCCTATTAGAGCGATCTAAGAGCTGAAGCAGTAAGAAACCGAAGAAGCGGCGTGAAGGCAGCCAAAAACAGAAGCATCTTCCATTAATGTAGGGAAATCGTAAGGAAAAACTGTAAGACTGCTGGCGAGCGAGGCGAATCAATTCTACCAGCTCCATTGTGTTCTTTCATGATATTATGTAGGCTAAACGTGATAGTCAAGGAAAAAATCCTCAGAGCACAAGTCAGCCTGGCGTGAATCATTCCATTGAGGGACACAGCCGCATACCACCTTATTCAACACTAATTTCCTCCACCATCACTCATCATTATTATTTTATCTCTTCTACTCTCATACTTTTTTACCGGCCACAGGAAGTCTTTTATCAATGGAAATCATCTTTTAACTGAATAAGGGATACTGGATGAAGTGAAAAGTTCTTTACAATCTAGCATCACGACCGGTGAGGTGATGAAAGCGGTGATTTTCACTGTTTGTTTATTTAACAACTATCTAAAAAAAAATTCCAAGGTCACATTGGTATAGAATTAGCCTATTAATAGAAACAATTTGAAATGTTAGTTATTATATTATTTTCTTCATAAATCATAAGTTTTAATAATAATTCAAAATCAGTGGCGTAACAAAGACTGAATAGGGCCCGAAGCAAACATGCAAGAAGACGTTCCTACCGTTTCTGCTTTGTTTTTTTATGTATCATTATGTTTTAATAATTGTTAGTGAAAATCATATCGTTTAATGGAATCAGCAATATTTTTGTCTCATTCATAAAACAGAGACGATTGGTTTATGATAACCAATAATCGATTGGTTCATAATAACAATAATCGATTAGTTAATAATAAACGTGAAAAATATATACTTTCTGAGCTATGCATCAAAAATATATATTTATAATTATATAATTTTGTTCATAAATAATGAACAAATCAGGGATTTCAGTACCTTTAAACCTTCTCATGGCAACATGCAAAAATTTTGAAAAAAAAAAAAAAGAATTAAAATCAGTCCAGTATTGTGGAATCAAAAGTTTAATTAGGAAAAAGATTCTAACCCTCCCCTTTTATATATGTTTATAGTTTACTTTTATATTACATGTTTATTTTATGCTTCTCGAAAAAATAATTTAGGTACAAATTTGATATATGATTTTTTTTTTCTAATCCACGAGTAGTGAGCCCCATCGCCAACAGACTGTCACAACAGACTACCCCATTCCAAATGATCAAATTTCCTTAGCCACTCTTAACGCAGAAAAGGAGGCCACCTTCAACCTGCTTCCATCATGAAATTAACGCCACGCACCCATGTGGCTTGGAAGAAAAAAAAATAATCCACTAAAAAATTTATTTAGACTTTTAAAAAATCTATCAAGTGATGATGGTAAATACGGACTAAATTGTGAACTTTGTACACATGCATTTTTACTAAAAAGTACACATTTCTTATATGTAAACATCGTATATAAGAAACTATAAAAAAAAAATGCAAAAAAATATATATTTTCTTCGAGTGCGGAAGTCGTTGGTCGTTCAACCAATTCGATGTCTTGCTGCCCAAGTTCCATTTTTTCAAGTACTTTTTTTGTCTCAATTCAACAGAGAAAGACATTTATGGAAGTGGTCTCCATCCATAGCATAGTACACATTTAGGGATCCGAAAGGCGAAAATATGTAAATTTTAAAAAATATCATGAAACGTTTTAAGAAAGCATACACATGTAACCAACAGTTGCAGAAATTAATATGTATAAATTCTATCCCTAGTGCTATGTTAGAGTAACATTTCAGTTTAAATTGACTTAACGGAAGTGCCACAAAAAATGTAAAAATGGTACCTGAGTTTATACTGAAGTACAACACATTATAACCATTTTTTAAAAAATAATTGCTCCAATAATTTCGATTATCAGTCATATCAGCGTACTGTCAAGTGGTGTTTAATATCACATATTATTGTTTATTCTGATCGAAATAATATGGGCGACTTGAATGCCGAATTTAAAAAATTTCCTCTCAAGGAACTTTAATTTAATTTTTTTGAATTTATTAACCATTCGTCATTGTTAATGTTAATGAAAGGTAGCGAAATAAATAAATTTAATAATAAATAATTATTTTTTAATAATTGTCCTAACAACCATAGAAACAGGAAAACATAGTCTTAACCTGATAATAGATTTTTTAAAATATATTTAATGTGATTTACAACTGTACAAATAAAATAAGCAAATATGTTGTATGTTTCATATATACTTGAAAATCTTGGGAAGGAACCACCCATTGGTGGTACTTCAAATATTAATTTAAATTAGTAGGTACCGTGGCATCTTCTTTTCAGATGCCTCGGAGGATTATCAGGGATTGAAATATTAAGAATTAATGGGTTAGAATAGTTAAGGAGTTTGGAATGAAAGTTTGGAATGAAAAGACGCATATCTGTTTGGGCCAAATCTGTAACGAATGGGATGTAAAGGTCTTTGTGAATGAGTTTATTTGTAACGTAATAAGGAGCATCAAGGATTTTACGTAGGATTTTTAATTGTAAGGAATGGATGCGGGAGGAATTTGATGGTTTGGTCGAACTCCAGAGCTCAATTCCATATGTCCAAATTGGTTTGATTATCGTAGTGTATACTAATTTTTTGTAGTGAATGGGAAGTTTAGAGCGTTTGTCAAGTAAGTGTTGTAGCAATCGGAATCTACGAGCAATTTCTTGTCGTTTCAGTCTTGTTTGTGGATCTAATAATAGTAAAATAGAAATATGAAGTATAACATATGAAGTATTACCATTGCGAATAATAAAGCTGCAGTTTTAAAACAAACAAGGATTAATTTTAACTCTAAGGAGAGTGAAAATTGTGCATTTCGCGCCACACACTAGATTAAGATCAACATCGATCAATTTTAGATTTAGTAGCAGAAAATAATTCACTAAATTATTATTACTTTATTTTATTACTCAAAATTATAATTTCACACTAAACAAGATTTGACGAACAATCTTGGAACGAACAACAGGAGGTGATAGAAGATTACTAGACTGTGAAGGTAAAATAGGTTCTTGAGAAATGTTATTCGAACTAAAATGTTCCAATCTAACGGTATATTAGAAGATATCCCTTAAATGAGATAACAACATTTCGTAAAAAAAAAAAAAAAAACTATTTATCAAACCGTGTAAATCTTTTCCTATTGCAGCTGTGATCAACAAAGCCACACAGATCCATTGTGTAGCATCTATATCTCGCTGCCCAGCAAAAGACACTCTAGCTCTAGTAAGGTAAGGACACTATGATCAAATCATAAAACTGTTTTAAATAGTATATGAAATAACGAAATAAATTTCTAATGGTAAATAATAATATATGTAGCACAAAATAGAAATATAAGATCTTTTATTCATATTAAGGATATACACTCCTTGTATCGCATTGAAATACACAAAGATGATTTGATCCAGATCAGAATTTCCTTTTGTTTTGTTATGTTACAATTATTAGTCGTGATATTTTTAACATCAACCAAGTTTCTTTATTACCTACAATTAATCATAGGCATATGATAAACTCATTCACTTATCTATCCTTCCAATCTAGATGTTCAAGGCAATCCAGAAAGTATAGGATGTCATTAATAAAAGTAATTGCTGAGTAACAAATACTAATCAGGCAACAGAGAATCAAGGTGATACTCATAGGAGTTACACTCCTCCTTAATTATCTTCCAATCTTTCTGTTAATTGATCACAATAACTTCACTATTCACTTCCATGCCTAGGTAAAATATTAAATTAAGATTCGGTTAACATTGATTCTGGGATAAATATATTTTGATAAACACCTGATAATCTATAACTATAACCAAAAATTTGCAATTATTCGTTGCTATCTCGCCTCAAATATATTTCTCGTTGTTTTACGTTTTTTCGTAATATTGCCAAAATTAGTCAAGAGAAACACAAGAGTAATTTTTAGTTTTATAAAAATTAAAAATAGTAAACGACCATCGTTTAAGATGTAAAATTAAAAGTTGTTTTTTACGAGGCTTAAAGAACTGAGAAGATTGCTGGCAGTAACATACTTATGAAAAATAAATAAAATGAAAACACAAGGACGTTGTGAGGACATAGCAACCTTCATCTCCAGATTATGAGCCACAAGGCAATGAATTGAGAATTTTGAAGGATCGACATAAAGGGTTGTCCAGAAAAAAAATTAATTGGAAAAACATCAATGAAACCCGGCATTGATTGCATTAGCCGTAACAACATTCACAGGGTCGTTTTTATCTACAGTGCTAAAAGAAACTGTATCGTTTAACAGCGGGTTGGTATGCCAACAGCAGCTTCCTCAAAACCTCTAAACGAGCAATAATTTCTGTGCTCACAATAAAAATTAAAAAACAAAACATAAAAAAATAAATTTTTATAATAAACAATAATAACGCAATATTTAATTCCGAATTTATCTGTTTGTCAAACAAATTATTAATACATAATCATTTCTATAATTTAGTTTTCTGCTTTATAGGACGCATAAACTAAGGATATTTAGTTCTTCCAAAAATAAGTTACATTTTATACACACACACATTAAAATTATGATGTATTAGATCGTATTGGTAATTTGAATAGCAAAAATTAAGTAAAACTAGATGATGCAAGAATATTCAAATAAATGACGTCTTATAAAATGGACAAACAAATTAAAGGTATGATTTTTAATTAATAATTTGTGTAAAAAATTATTATTATAAACCAAATATAAATTTGGTATTCAAACTTGTAACATTCATCTAATATGATAATTTATTCAAAAATATGTTATATAGAGATGAATAAAGTGCAAGACATCGATAGACTTTTAATATATGGAAATAAAAAAGGTATTTTGAGACATTACGGTAATTAACCTGAATAATAAATCCAATTATACAAAATGTTAATTAACACATTTTCATGATATCCTAAAACGTTTGATGAATAGACAGATTGATTATGCAAAAACTATAGCTAAAAAATAATAATGTTTAATATTTAAAAATGTATTCAAATTTATATCATACCAAAAATATCCACCAAAAATAGATGCTAACAAGATAGACTGAGTGAGATAGGAATAAAAGGTGGAGGTGAAGAAACCTCATCAAAATAATTGTCGGCCTCTGAAAGTGCGACTAATCCTAGTTCCCGCGAGAGCCCCACACTAAACACAGGCAGCTGCTAGTTATTAGCATCAATTTCAATATTAACAAGGAGCCATTATCATTGTAACAACACAAGTTAGCAAGTCTCCTGCAATCGTTAGGACGATGTAACTGGCGATGAGTAACCGAGGCAATAAAGATAAAAAATATTAAATGGAACAAAAAGAAATAACGCGATGCTTACTTCCATTCCTAGAAAGAAAAAAGCCATCATCAGAATAAGAAATCAAGTAAGTGAGATACGGGACACTCTTATACTTTATCCTTTATAACATTATTCTAATGACGGCGGAAGTTTTATTTTTCCTAGTGTGCCACACCAGTGGTAATGAAAGGTGAAAATAGTACAAAAGCCCAAGAGGAGATAAAATACAGTTATCTCACTCCAATCTCTGATTACTTTAATGAAAAATATGTATAATTAATAGTCAAAATTGATGAGTCTACCAAGAATAGGTAGGGGGAATAAAAAATATAGGGGAATAAAAAAGTAATTTTTCATTCGGAGCTCTATATCTTAAAAAGTAGGAACAACACAAGAAAACCTAAGAGAACGTCATTTAAAGAAGAGTAAATTTACTAAAAAATGAGCCCAAATAGAGTTATTTAC
The DNA here is from genome assembly GCF_000696795.3 of Halyomorpha halys. Taxonomy (NCBI): domain Eukaryota; kingdom Metazoa; phylum Arthropoda; class Insecta; order Hemiptera; family Pentatomidae; genus Halyomorpha; species Halyomorpha halys. Next base: position 1,264,762 of record NW_027115007.1, read on the forward strand.
GTTAAATAGTTTTCGAGATATAGCTTTTTAAAAAGCAACATTTCATAAAAATGTTGTATGGTACGTACTGAACGATCTGTAGTTAGTGAATTTATTTTGAAAAATCTATATCTCAAACCATTTGACGTACAGATGTCTATTAGCACTCAAATTAAAGATAGTTTAATGAGCTATAAAGTAGTTTATGATGTTTATCTTCGTAGGAGTAATAGTTTACATGAAATTTGCTAAAATAAATAGATTTATAGTTGTTCGGACAAATATTCATTTGCCAAATATATATTCATATGTGATCATAAAAACTACTACCTCTACGAAGATGAGTGTCATAAACTACTATATAGTAAGTTAAATTCCCTTTATTTTGAGTGTTGGCAGACATATGTGTGTCTTATGGATCTAGAGATATATTTTTTCGAAAATCCAATATTTTATACGAACAACTAGAAATTAACATTTTGTGAGTTTATTTTGTCAACTATCATAAAAGCTGCTACTCCTACGAAGATAAATTTTATAAACTATTTTATAGTAAATTTAACTAGCTTTAATTTGAGCGCTGGCAGACATCAGTACGTCCAATGGTTTCTGAAATAAAGTTTTTCATAAATCAAATTTATTGTCCGAACAACTATAAATCAATTTATTTTAGTAAATATCATGAAAACTACCATTCCTACGAAGGGAAGGACATAAACATTTTTATAGTCCATTAAACTAACTTTAATTTGAGTGCTAAAAGACATCAATACGTCACATAGTTCCTGAGATATAGATTTCTCAAAATAAATTAAATAACTAAACATTTTCTTCTCGAAGTTTGAGGTTTAAAGTCGTTGAAATTTCATCCGTAAGCGCGAGACTAATCAGTTTCACTCATTAGTCTCTTCCTTAGTTATTTACAAAATCATATCTACGAATAACTTCACACCAAAAATTGGGGATACTTCCAATAAAATTGTACTTATTTACAGTCCTGAGTCTCCAGATTATTAATAATTTTTACTTTGAATATCCCCTCAAAATAATATTAATTTCTAATCAATTAAAAAAAAACTACATACATAATTTAGTCTAGATTTATATTAAATAAAAATTCTGTGTTGATGGTTTTTTTTTTTTTGTTTGTTTTGTTCTACTTAGGTTAAAAATAAATAAAACGGTCTTTAAATTTAATAATTTTATTTAATGCTATTAATGAAATTGTATAACCTGCCATACTCAATGGCAATAAGTAATAGGACTGTAAATAAATAAATATAAAATAAAATAAATGAGTATCAAATAAAATAATACAAGTGAAATAATATAAATCCAACGTAAATAAATATAGACAAATAAATATAGAAAGCAATTTTGCCAACTATTGACTGATAGGTACTTATTTTAATTTTAAAAGTATTTTAAAAGTCACTTTTTGCTTCACAGAAACCATAAACATTGTCCAGTTTTTGACAAAAAAAAAAAAAAAAAGAAACATAGCTATAATTCAGAGGCTTTTCCTCTAATTCTTACACAAATAAAACTAAGGTATAGCTTTCATATACTTCTTACTCTTGCAGGTGGAACAAAAATTTAAATTACCAAATAAAGGCCAAGATCTTTGGCAAAGTAATCCGCTCTGACAGCACTTAAAAATATGATGGAATGGATGTATATGATCAAAGAGAAATATCTGACTTGGTTCATTCCTCAACAAACCGAAATCCTCAGAGATAGTCAACTAATCTTCCGACAAACAGTTAGCCGTAGAGGCAGAGGTCGGGCGGGTGTGAAGGAGGATAGGAACCTTCGCCTCTCTAATAATATATAATAGGGTAAAGTATCTGCCGAGGGATCTGCATGCCTTGAGTCGACCTCTCCCTTCACGTCCTAGGGCAGTGCCAATTAATTTATATTTAGCCCCTTATCAAGGATAATTCCATGCTTCAAGGTAACTAAGTCATTCGGCAATAGGCAGTTCGCTTGGTTACGCCCATTCCCCTCAGCGATAATAAAGAAGTAACATTGGTGATTATTTAAACTGATGCTTTGCATTACAAGATGTATACGTCACTGAGAATTTTAGATAATTTAAACGAAAGAAATTGATCGACGCACAGTGGGGCCAATGATCCTACAACCTGACCAAAATCTTCTTTTTCACTTCCAACGAGTTAATTTTTTTTTTTAATTCAAAATTTGTTTAAGTATGTGTCAGAGAAGTATAGTGTAAAAGAAAAAAATACATAAACTTTTAACATTGGTATCTCTCGCTATAATGTGAATTATTCAGTTCACAAGTTCATATTCTGGTTCTAAATGACTTCTCAATACCCATCAAGAAATATTTGAAAAGATTTTGTGAATTTAGAATCCTGAAGATTTTCCCGAGAAGCGTAGATTGATGATTTTCAAATTCTGGAATTCCCATATCACAGCCCTCGAATATTGGTGTCGTAATTGGAGGATTAAGATAAATTCCAACAAATCACCTTTACCCTTCGTTGTAAACCTACTGACTGACCTACAGTTTCATTTAATGATGATACTCTTACTCCTGTCGAACAGATCCGCTACCTTGGACTACATTTGGACAAACGATTAACCTGGAATCCTCACACCAGACTGAAAAGACAGGAAACTGCACGTCGATTTCAACTATTACAGCATTTACTAGACAAACGGTCTAAACGTCCAACACATTACAAAAGACTGATCTACATGACTGTAATAAGGCCAATCTGGACATATGGAGTTGAGCTTTAGGGCTCCACTAAACCTTCGAATTCCTCTCGTAATCAATCATTACAATCCAAAATCCTTCGTAAAATCCACAATGCTCCTTACTTTGTCACAAATAAAATCATACATAAAGATCTTCCCTTTGTTGTGTTCCCTGTTTAATGTTCCCTATGTAACCGATCTAGCCAGAACCAGATTCACTCCTCTCTAACCACTCAAACTCCCTAGTTTCTAATCTTGCATCCTCTTCCATTCCTGACAATCCTCCGAGGCGCCTGAAAAGAAGATGGCCACGAGACCAGCTAATGTAAAATGTCATTAGAGTGCTACCAATGGGTAGCAAACACGCCTGTAACACTCCAATTTAACTTATATCAGATTTACTAAATGTATTATAATGTACAGTTGTAAATAGCAATAAATAAATATTAAAAAAAAAATCTGGAATAACAAATCGCAATTCAAAATCCTTATTCCTAGTGTCAATATCAGAAAAGCTAAAAGAATAAATTGGTAATTAGATATTGCAGAACTTCCTATATCTGAAAAACCAAAGAACCTTCATTAAAATACTTGTAATTATGAAGGTTGATGGACAATTGGTTCATGTATTTTCGATACCACTTCATGGTGTTGAAGCGGCTTATATGCGAAAATCGTGAAGAAAAACAAGTTTGTTAATTTTGCAAATTAAATATACTAATTTCTACGGGATGAAACACATGAACAGCGTTTTAGGTGAAATTCCCTCTTTGAAGAGGATCCACAGCTGGTAATATAAACAATCTTTCAACGACAAACGGAAACATAATCATGACTTCACTTGTTCTTGTTTACCCGATATCTTTCATTTCGTAGAACAAACTAAATGAAACATGAACAAAAACGAAAAATCGACTGATATATTTCACAAAATAATATGAAATCGTAGGTTTAGTACAATACTCGATTATATAACATTTATTTTTATTTTTAAGCTAATGGATTGCGGTTAAAACGCAATTACTCACCCCCCAATGGCTTTCAATATAAGTGACTGAGAACATAAGCAGTCTTGATTTTTATTCTACAAGTCGGTGAAGAATGCATGGTTTGGGGTTCTATTGGGTTGTTTATCGTTATTCTATTGGGGTGTTTATCAATATTCTTTATCTAGAATGTGGCTTTGTTTTTGATGGTATGTTTTATTTCCTTTATTTACTTATTTGGATATAGAATAATTTATTGTTTCTAGTAAATATCCAATGAACAACTATAAGGTCATATAAACAAACAACTATAGCTTAAATTTGTAAGATTGTAATATTTGAAAATAATAGTTTATTTCACAACTCTTATACTTTATATTTTTTACAATTTAGATCAGGACATCCCTTATATATTTTTTTAACTTTGTTAATTTACACTCTCCTGCAAAAATAAAAATCAGAAATGAAGTATTTTGTTGTGTAAAATAGTAAATATAATTTTAGCTGTAAGTTCAAGAAAGGAATACACATATAATTTTTTTTTTTATTAAGTTATGATAATTCGTTGTAGTATAAGGAATTCAACCCACGGTCCACATGAAGTATGAGAAAAAATCTTAACTGTCATAACAGATCAGATAAAATTTCGCTGAAACGCCAAGTTATTTAGAACATCAGATAAATGTATGCTCTAAATTCCACTTTCCGCAATTTACTTTAAACCAACTAAGGCTATTTTCATGTAGCCCCGTAATAACTTTTATGCCAAGTAAAAACTTAACAGGGTCTCTAGACTAGGGTCAATATAAAATATTTTAATGAAAAATTGAGGCCAGAATTACAAAACTTACTTATTTTAATTTAATAGATGACAGGATAGTGTGAATAAGATCTTGAATGTTTAGGAAACCAGTAAGTTTATTCGTCTATAATCTATAATTTCAAATTCTCAATAATTCCAGTACACCACGAGCAGTAAAGTAGACCTCATCTAATCTTTTTCCACCGAACTAATAATTTACAGAAAATTAAGTTTGTTTAAAGTATAAAGTAAGTAAATTCGATGTTAGGGGACTTCCTAACCAAACCAAATCCAATAATTATCGCATGAACTTTCACTAAATCTTCCTTCCTTCCACCAACGATTGAATTTCGATAGTCAGTAATTAATTGAAATATGAATGCAACTTGAAAAACGGCAAATATACATAGACAGAAATCGGGTAAGAACCCTTCTTATTAAATAATTCTTCAGACTGCAGAATTCTTCGGAATCTATCGCGCAGTTGGCAACATCACTCAAAATTGTCCCGATACTTGATCTGTTATGACTTGAAATCTACCCTCAAATCCTAACAAGATCCATTTTCAACACACCCTTTAATAATAAAATTGGAACAACATGGGTTGTAAGGTCTTGTTTTTATGGCTACCAGGTCAGGTGGGATCACCGGGAATGAAAAGGCAGATTCGCAGACCAGACTAGCTATAAAGACAGGTTAAGTCGTAACATCATCAACGTTCAAAGATGTTGTTGCTAGGATCAAAGAAATTGGATGGAGTAGTCCAGCAGGCAGTACAACGTCCAACCAGAAACTTGAATCTGCCACGAAGAGAAATAGTAGTTCTAACCCGGGTCCGGATAGGCCCCACTCCACTCACCCATGTTCATCTCATGAAAAAAGAAAATGCACCGATGTGTCACTGCTGCGGAAACGATCTCAACGTTAGGCACATTCTCACTGAAAATATTGCTCACGAATCACACCGATTCTCTTCATATTTACAGGAGATGTTGAGAGAAGATCCCACAACAACAAAACTTTAAAATCTTTGATCACATATAGTCTAACTGTAATTCCATCATGTATAAGTGGAAGCATAATTTAACATATTAATTTAATAACTATGTCAATTGTAAATGAAACTTAGTGATTTCAACTATGTGAAATGTAAATTGTCATTTTAACTTTCTCACTCTCACTCTGTAATTGTTACTTTGCGAATTTTTCAATTGTCTTTTACTAACCTTTCAGTATAAATGACCCTCGTGGTCGAAACCCTTAATTAAATTAAATAAATAATTGTTAAGGAATGTCGGAAGTTCCTACAATATTAAATAAGAGGATGCTTCTTTCTTTTGAATATTACTGATTTCTCATGAAAAAATTCTTATAAGCTATTTCGGAACACAAACAGTATTCTAGTCATTAATAACTGGTGCACGACCATACAGCGGAACACAACGTACTCCTGAGGCTGCATTACCATACATAACGTGTCAGCGGCCAAAGAACAGGAGGAAATAATAGGTCATTAGCTGAAGAAGGTGCCACGGAATGAGAACTGCCCCAAAATAAAGACAGGTCTGTGTTTACTGAGCCACACGTGACGGTATTAAATATTAAAGAACAACGCACATGTCGCTGCATCTACATTAAGCACGGACTCACTTCAACGGTTTCACAACACAATTCTTTATCTTGAATTCATTCTCTCCAAGAAAACTAAAGCAAAGTAACATTATTAATTTAATATAACTCTTCCATGTTAATTCTGCAATAATTTTTAAAACTAAAAAAAAAAAAAATAATGAATCTAAGAAAAATAAATTAGCCATAACAACAAATCTCATCTCATGTAATTTGTGTTAAACATCAACTGTATTTGCAGCTCCATAAAACATCAATGTTTTAGCAATCTAAGGCTTTGAAATTTGCATTTTCCACAAGATATTAAAAAATATCACATTAAGGAAAACGATCAGTTTGTTTGTTTTGAAAGAGCGACAGTCTGGTCATCAACGCCCGTTGGTTGTAGGTTTTGGTAAGATCTAGTTAACGATCAGTTTTAGAGGTTATCTAAAAATGATTTTCAGCATTGGATGTAAAATGTGCTGAATATATGGTAATTTTATAGAAGAGGGCATCACAGATTTATCCAACCTATTCCCTTATATTAGAGAAATGAGTTTTTATCATTAAACCCACTAAAAAAAATCGTAGTGAAACTAAGACTAATAGGTTGTATAAAATCTATGTATTTAAAAATATCATTGTGATGTAATTTGTGTAACTATCAACTATATTTGCAGTTCAATAATTTATCATTTTAATTCAAGTCTTTTGAAGCATGGCTGTGTTATCAATTTTAAGTATAATAAAAAAAAAGGCGATTTCATGCATTAAAGAGACAATGTACTGATTCAATGGTATTTCTCGCGAAGAGTGCAGATGGAACCATCGATTACCATATATTAAAAACATGGGTTTGAAAATAAAGCCTGTCACAATTATTTTTCAAAAGACGACAACCCTTTGAACGGGATAGATACACTAAAAAGATAATGGAGTAAAAACCAAATTAAAATACAATTATGACTATTATTGTGGATGATTGTGACGATCAAAACATATGGACACTTGTGATGATCAAAACATATGTTCATATTTTCATTTTAAGACCAAATAGAGGATAATTTTTCATAATTAAACGATAGTAAATTAAGTATTACTAGAAAATTCCTCCATGCTATTAACTTATTCACCTAAAACCTCCGAACATAACCTTGTTGAATAATTTTTTTAAAATCATTTTTTGTCAAATTTCAGCGCACTACTACTAATAAAAAAAACAGTTTTTGTTTATATGTTAAATTAACAAAGCAATATAATAAATAAGGTATTTATAATAATTACGATCTAGGTGACGATGATTGTGAATACGATAAAAAATCTTCAATTAAATTATATGTTAAGTTGTAATCCGTTAGTAAGAGACCAGACTGAAAAAGTAAATAAAAATTTTGCTAAAAAAAGAAAATTAAAATTCATTTCAATACGAAAGTATTAGTAAAATACTAGGTAGATTAGTAATGCATTACTATATATTAAGGTACTAATCAGCCACAACTAAAAACTGACTTATTTCATTGAAGATTTTACAAACAATCATAATGACACATTTGATAGCTCTACAGATTCTGGTTCTATACATTCTATTTAGAAATTCTGATAGATTTTCTATGTTCCATTAATCATTTCTGATAGTTCTATAGATCCTGGCTACAATGATAAATGCATTTTTTATTCATTTAAACTGTACATCAAACAGTTAAATATCCTTCGGCAAGGGTTTGAAATTATAATTAAAAAAATTGTAGCTCTAAAATTGTAGTAGTCATAGTAGGAAAACAAACACGAAAACATATCACCACATTAATCCATTCATCAATAAAAATAACAAGATGATCAGAGGCTAGGAATGCGGTGGTACCATGGGAAAGTACGACACATGGCCGATGGCCAACTTGAGAATGGCCCTAGAATGTTGATACCATTGGCGCAGGCCACACAAAACACTCTCCATCTCAAGTATGCACCTCAAGTATGTTTTCTTACCACGAAGTGTGTAGACCTAACGTAATCCGAAATTCCATAAAAATGAATGATGAATACATATGTGATTCCTGATCGACAAACATGGTAGCCAGCAATATTTAACACTACTACTTTTTTTTTGTAAATACTTTACTCTTAAAATAATAAAATAGAATTTGATTTAGAAGAACCACGTTAATTAATGGACTTCATGTGTAGGCAAATGTAGTTAGGAAGGGTAAATACGGGTAGAACCCAGGAGGCCTTACAAAGAGCAGCTAACGAGAAAAAAAGTCCTTATGCGGGCTTTGGTAAGCTATACCCCTCCCGAAACTGGTATCAACTTACCGCCGCCCGATCCTGTCTTGTATTTTAGTTGGCCTTCGGGTATCTTTTATTTTTTCTTCCAGCTGATAGACGGAATTTTAAATTAGTATGACTTGAGAGGTTAACGCGATTAGAAAGAAACATTCTTTCAAAAAATAGTCCAAATCATAATTTTAATTCCATTCTTTAAATAAAGTGTATTTAGTTACATAAGCTGTAATACCTCTCAACTCCAAAACAATCAACAATACGGTTCTGATATAATATTAATAAATCTGATATAATAAAAAATAATTAATTATACAATAGACATCTTTTATCAACCTTTGTTGTGCAGAATATTTATATAGTTTTTTTTCTGAATTCAATAATATTTTTATATGCATCAAAATGAAGCATTCATTTTTGTTTTTTAAATAATACATTTTTTTTTCGTAGTTACGATGTATCGCAGCTTAAGCAACGATTCGCTACTCCAACTGAAATGTTTCAAAAACTTCTTACCACAAAATTAAATTCCGCTTACCCTCTACTCATATAATCCTGTTCTCTCTTTAACAAAATGTATATGATAATATGTTAACGAAATCCGTTTCATTGTGAAAATAAAGTCATACTAAACTCGACAAGGGATTTAGAATTGCATGCAGCATCAGCGAATCGCACCCCCAGTATTTACTTTTCAATATATTTTTTTCTTCTAAGCTGTATGAGTGTGTGGGGTTGATGATATGATGAAAACATAATCTCCTTTTCTGCATTCTGGTAATGCATTTTTACTTTTCAATACAAAATAAATAAAACCAACTTAAAACTCATCATGTATATTATTTCAATGAGAGTAATTTCTTTAACAGACAAACTACTGGAGCTACTAACAAAAGAAACCAAGCCAACATAAAGATAACAGTAAGTTGCTGGGCCTCGTCCTCCGGACAATGTAAAATTTTCATAACGTGCCTCAGAATTGGACACTGCAGGTGGACTCAAACGCATCTCATAACAAGAAAAGATCCGTGTTTCATTTTGTTATGTTCCCGATACAGAGAGCTTATGGAAGCTTACAGTGTCCAAGGGCTTGGACGACAGTGAGAGCATTAACATAACATTAAATTTAAATTTGATTAGTATTTAATGAACATAATATCATTATTCATAATTTATATTTATTAGAAATTATTATTTAATACCACTATCAGTAGTAAAATTAGTATTATAAATTAATCATAATAAACGATTTAATATTTAGTTAAATAATTGGTAATTAACTAGTTCGAAAATTAGTATAATTAAATTACATACTCCCATCGGCCGCTCTGTGACGTGGCCGCAAATGGTTCGGCAGTCAAGGAAACCCAAGCGATACCAGTGATTCATTTGCTTTATTATTTGCGCGCATGAAGTACAGAGAGAGAGGGGGAATCCAAATACCAAAACCAAATACGGACTTTCTCAAGGGCTCGGTAAGATAAAGTGACCCTATTTAATTAATAACCACCGGGTAAAAAGAAATAAGAAAAGAAATGAGCCAAATTGCAGGAGCAGCCTTACCAAATCCGTCCCGTGAACCTGTCCCCTCAGCGAGGAGGCATGTCGTCCCGTCAGGTGCTATAAATCGGGACGGGGAAGAATCTGAGGATGGAACGCGTAACGCCCTCGGTAGTAGCCGCCTCATTAATATGTTAACCGCTCTTCGGGTAGGGAATCCTGGTCGGTGGGGAAAAAACTTTAGGAAGAAAGTATTTATTGGGAACGGGGGCTGGCTCTCGGCAGCCAAATTAGTCCTTTGTTTATTGACCTTTTAAATAATATAAATGTAAATTGCCTCATCCGGGGGCTGAAACCCTATCTCAGCACTAAACGAGCGCCGGAGCCCCTCGCTGAAAAATCAGGTAGTAAAGCCTACCTATTCCTGCCTCCTCAGTAATCTGGATCCTGTTTATATTTTGCTCCAGTCTTCTAGATAAGATGATTTGTAAGGGTGTGCGAGTACATAAAAGTTCTCTTGGACCAACATAAAAGCTAGTAAGTAGGATATGTGCTACATAAAATACCTTGGCCTGGGAATGAACGAGATGCTATCGCGGCTTGTCTCCCAGCCGTCAGTCTTGAAGCATTACCATTGACGTCTAGTGTTTCCTGAATAAATCTCCCACAATGAATAGGCAATCGTTTAGGAGTCATTCATCTCCCGAGATGCTCTTATAAAAAGTTTTCCTTTTACCCTCCAAGTCCACATTACTTCTTTTCTACTATTATTTATTTATAATTGTCGAGTAAGAAAGAGTTAGGTATTACGGAGCATTGGGCGACTCAGCGATGAAGTATTTTATTTTATTTTGATTCATTTTTTAATGTTTTAAGGCTGACCCCTCAAACCGTAATGTATTCGATCTAATCTTACATTCAAACTTAGGGTTTAGAAACACTAGGGGGCACGAATCCCTACTACACAATATTTCACCAAATGTATATTTTTACTTATAACAAAAACGTTTTGCTTATAGAGCCATAATCTAATGAACGGTCTCAAATTATTTATATGCAACAAGTAATAAATTAGTGCAGCTTTAGAGACGAGGCATTGCTTTAAAGAAAATACACATTGGAAAAGTAGCATAAGCCAATTTTATTATTGTTAATATTATCCGCCTCAAAAAATCAAGAATTGTCATAAACAAAACAACTACTTAAAGCATAAAATTGATTCTTGAATCACTATTAGGTTTTTGGTAAAACAAAAATTAAAATAGTATTGGTGATTGTTAAAAAAAGGCATCTTGAAAAATAATATGAATTTTGTAGTGTTTTTAAAAATTATTTATTTTTTATTTAATTATTAGATATTAATGTTTAATGATAAAATAATTATATTGCCACGATTTTTTAGCTCCTTTATTGATTTTTTTTTTAATCTATTGCAAATTAGGCTAGATTAATGTAATCTATATAACTTTTTTTTACCTTTGGTACTATAAATTGAATTGAAATATTTAAAAAATCAATTTCTGATGTGTCTAACTCAACAATTTGACACATGATCAACTCCTATAACTATTGTTTCAAAAAACAATCACTTGAAATATGCATGGTTTAGGGTTTCGTGTAGAATATGCAAATTAGAACAAGAAAATCTATCTAAAAAAAATTTAATAATAAATATTTTTTATTTATCACAGAAATAAGGTTGACCAATTATTATATGCGCTAAGCACTATAATGTTCATAATACTTTCCTTCAAACTTTGAATTATTCAAATCATCAATAACTATTTAAATAACATAAATAATAAATAGCCACTGGAAGCTTTTCAGCTATGCAATGGAAGGATTGCATGGTTACAGGACAATAGTTTAACCAAAAGGCGCCATAAAAGTTTAAAAGCTATAGAACATTAGTAGAATATGTAAATAGTTGTTTTCAAACTATTCATTCAGTTATTGCTCTCTCGAGGCCTTTAGTATCTATATTCTCGACCACTTCCGCTGGGTTATATCAGACCTTCGTGGGAAGAGAAACAAAAATATCATCTTTGAATGGAGTATAAATCTGTAATGGTCTGGCAAAACATGACAAGTTGCATTTCCATAATATTCCAGGATGGGAAATTAAAAATAAAAACTATAAAATACTTTATAGTATACTTAACTAGCTTCGGTTAGAGTACAGATGTCTATACATTTAATAGCTTTTCAAAGAGTGAGAATTTATTTCGGTGAATATAGAAACTACTACTCCTACTAAGAAAAAAATTATAAAATAGTATGTAGTAAATTTTATTTAATTCAGTGCTATTAGGCATTTAGCCGTAAGTACGTCTAATAGTTTCAGAAATATAGTTTTTCATATATATGTACAAAGTCATTTCCCATGTCAATAATTTGGTCTATGAGACTATATAAATCATAAAAGATTATTTCATATTATTGTTACGCGTCCAATATTGATTAGTTTTAGATGTAAATAATTTAGCAAAAAGCAAAAAGTTCATCATTTGATTTTCTCCTGTGTGAATCAGTAGCATTTGCATGTAACAAAATCGTGCACAATTCAAGCAAATAAGAACAAAAATTAGGTCTAACATTAAGAAACGTATAACTATATAATAAAGAAAATATGCCCATTATGTCCAAATTCTTGAAAAGTACAGGGTATTGCAATATAGTATTAACTATTGCTATGAGGTTATTTTATTTCACGTTTAATTTTGTTTATTATTTATTTCTTTTATTTTTATAATATATATTATATTTTATTTATTTGTTTTCTAAGGTTCTTTTACTTTAAGTTTAATCTTCTTTTTTTATTTATTTATTTTATTGACAAGTATTATAATATTTTTTTCTGAAGTTATTTTAGTCTAAGTTTAAATTTTTTTTTAATAACTATTATAATGTTTTTTCTTCAGTTTCTTATTTTTTTATTATTTAATTTCTAATAATAATAATATTTATTTATTTATTGCTATTTACAACTGTACATTATAATACATTTAGTAAATCTGATCT
>NW_027115007.1:1277718-1294417 GCF_000696795.3 Halyomorpha halys
AGTGTTACAGGCGTGTAGAGAAACTACCCATTGGTAGCACTCTAATGACATTTTACATTAGCTGGTCTCGTGGCCATCTTCTTTTCAGGCGCCTCAGAGGATTGTCAGGAATGGAAGAGTATGCAAGATTAGAAACTAATTATTTAATTTATATATTTTTAAATATGGTGTGAACAAGCTCTAAGATCCCTAATACTATTGTCCATAAATACAAGGCAAAATGTAACATCACACAATAAATATATATAAAAAAATTTATTACTTTGAACCTTTTAAAGTAGAGGCGGAAAAACAAACTAAAATAAAAAAAAATAGCTCTTCAGTAAAGATTTCAGAGTACTAAATTGTATCTGCTTGAACCGGTCATAGTCAGAAATAGATCCAACATTAACTGAACATAAGGAACTTGGAGGCAAAAATGATTAACCGATATCCGGGTAAAGAAATCTTCATAAACCATAACTCGTAAAATGAGGAAGGAATAAACGATATTAGATCATGCCAGAAATATCTTCTGTCCCATCAAAGAAGTGCACATAAGTCATTTTATAAGAAAACAGACATAGCATAGCAATAAAGTGAGAACATCACAAAAACTTTTATGAACTTGGAATAGGCTTGCACATGGAAGATAGCATAAGAAAACTACGCATCCGAGGACTGAAGAAACTACGCTGATAGTAAAGCATGAAGTATCCTGAGAACTGTTACCATCTTTATAGCTGTAGCAAAAAAACAAACAACTACCCCATGCTAATGGCGATAAGATCTGTTTTAACTGCCGTTCTAAGAAAAAAATGTAAATCGTTTATTTCAGAAACCCGTTAAGTGTACTTTTAAGAATGTTGAGGAACATTTTTAAACTACCTAAATCTATTGTGGTGTAGTAACATTGCATGATGTAAAGTGTAACATTGCACAATGAATGAAGAAAATATAATAAATCGTTCATCATTTCATTTACGTTAATGTTCTATTCATTAACACAAAGAAGTTTACAATTAAACTTAAGGATAATTCATTTTTATCTTCAATGACAATTTAGTATTTGAACTGCCTGAGCTATAGAATGTGTGATCATTGTTAAATTATAATTACTTTTTTTTAAATATTCTGCTTTCGTTCCATCAGCTCTTTTTTCAGGATTACCTTATCGAATCGGAAATTTGTCGGCATATTTTAAATAAGACAAGAACAAAAAAATAATAATATATATACTTTTGAAAAAAAAAGTATATGGAAAAAAAAATTAAATTGTAATATTTTAAACTGTTTACTTTAAACCAGGACGACCCTTAAGGAAATTTTGGTGCAGTTATATGCGTCTCAAAAAATGTAAACACTCTGTTTATAAAATAAAATATAAATAAAAATAAAAATTAATGATCGTTGGAGCTAATGTGTTTTCAAAGAAGCAGTTACGTAAAACTGAACTTTTTTAATTTTATTTTTCACACTAAGCAAAAGTATATATTCCCTATGATAATATCTCATACAATTCAAAAGATAGTATTACCATCATGATTATAAATGAATAAAACTATGACCAGAATAATTCATCACGATCATCAGACTAATTAATTAACAAATGAAATCCACTGATAATCAAGAATCAAAACGAATATGTTATAGCTAAATAATAACAGGCTTTGAGGTTTAGAGCGAACAAACACAACAGAATAAATTTAAATAACAAATTGAATCACCCACACGACAGATTATCGGCCCGTTTGTTTATTTGTACACAGCCGCAGACAATGGTTATACCTACCCGGTGAATAGCAACGGAGGAGAATCAAAGTTAACGGCTACTTCCAATTCAACAGATATATAGCTTATATACGGCAAATAAGAATATCAGAATGGATTTTAATATAGAATTAAATTACAGCAATGGTAATACGAAATGTAAATTAATCTGTATATCCTCCCATCTACATTTTCGTCTAAACCACGAAAGTTAATCACTTCGCAGAAGAGCGAATATAATTTTCAGATACTCGATCGTACTAAGCAGAATACCTTTACTTTCTAATACAAGAGCCGGGAAGAAAAAAAGGCAGTTATCTCACCCCAATTTTTGATTACTTTAATGAAATCTATGTACAATTACTAGTCAAAACTGATAAGTCTGCCAAGTATAGGTATGGGGAATAAAAATGGCGGCTGTTTCAAAACATTAATTTTTCATATCTTAAAAACTAACAATAATACTAGAACATTTAAAAGAACATTATTTAAAGAAGAGTATATTTTCTGAAATATGAGGCATAATAGAACAATTTACGTCCAATAGTTCTCGAGATATAGCCTTTTAAAAAAAAAACATTTCATAAACATGTATTGAAAAATCAGTAGTTAGTGAATCTATTTTGAGAAATCTATATCTCAATAACCATTCGACTAACAAAATAGGCATTTGCACTCAAATTAAAGCTAAATAATTGTACTATAAAGTAGTTTGTGACCTTTCCCTCCTTCCTACGAAAGGATAGTAGTTTTCATGAAATTTGGTAAAATAAATTGATTTATAGTTGTTTGGACAAAAGGTTTAATTTATGAAAAAACTTTATTTCAGAAACCATTGGACGTACAAATGTCTGCCAGCCCTAAAATTAAAGCTAGTAAAATTTACTATAAAATAGTTTATAACGTTTATCTTCGTAGGGGTAGTATTTTTTATGATATTCACATTTGAATATAAATTTGGCAAATGAATATTTGTCCGCAAATTTCATGAAAACTACTACTACAAAAATAAACGCCATAAACTACTTTATAGCTCCTTAAAATAGCTTTAATTTGAATGCTAATAGACATTTGTACGTCAAATGGTTTTTAAGATATACCTTCTTCAAAATTAATTCACTAACTACTGATATTTCAGTACGTTCCATATAACATTTTTATTAAATGTTGTTTTTTAAAAGGCTATCTCGAGAACTATTGGATGTAAATTACTCAATTATGACTCATTTTCCAGAAAATGTACTCTTCTTTAAAAAATGTTCTTTTAAATTTTCTAGTATTATTGTTAGTTTTACGATATAGAGCTTCGAATGAAAAATTAATGATTTTTTTAACGTTTGGAAACAGCCGCTATTTTTTATTCCCCCTACCTATACTTGGCAGATTCGTCAATTTTGACTAGTAATTATACCTAGTTTTCAATTAAGAAAACATTATTTGGGGTGAAATAACTGTTTTTTTCTCCTCTTGGGCTCTTGTATTATTCCCAATTTAAATGTTTAGATGCCGGTAGGGTGCAAACAAACGTCACGATTTCAGGGTCTCCAGGCAGTTCTTCAATTAATTTCTTAAAGAAGATACAAAAATATTCAAATTATGAAATAATTTACACTGACGGCTCCAAACAAAATGAAAATGTTGGTTTTGCAATAATAATAATAATTACCCACATACTCAACAATATTTACAGCTGAACTTCAGGCGATTTTAACAGCACTTCATTTATCTATAGAAAGTGAATACTCAAACATACTCATTTGTACAGATTCAATGTCTGCACTCCAGAGTCTATCAAACTTCAATCAAAGCGGACCTACAATAGACAAAATTCATAACTATATAGACATGCTAGAACATCAAAAAGTGTTTCCTTTCTCTGGACTCCAGGGCACTCAGGAATAGCTGGAAATGAGGCAGCGGATAAAGCGGCTAAAGAGGCTGCTACAATGAACGTTCCACCACTCCAAATTTACGAGCCGAAAGACATAAAGCCATTTTTAAGTAACAGAATCCGAAAAAGTTGGGATTCTATGTGGGCTGCCGTACCACTCACCAATAAATTAAGAAATGTAAAAAAAAATACACAAAAGTGGACAAGTGCCATAAGGGGAAACAGAAGAGAAGAAGTGGTTGTTGCAAGAGTAAGAATAGGACATTCCAAATTAACTCACCTTCACTTAATCACAAAAGAGGACCAGCCTATATGCCAAACCTGTCATTCCCCATTATCAATAAAGCATATAATTGAAGAATGCCCATCATTAATTCCACGTACAAGAGAATTTGCCCTTAAAGACTCAGCAGAATTCATAGACAAAATAATAAAATTTCTGAAAGAAGCTCAACTTTATACTAAAATATAATCCACCAATACTGACCAGTGTAAAAAAGGAAATAGTCTACATTCAATCATCAAATGTCAAAGACAAGAAGATAGATGAAGTAAAAAGGGTGTAATAACCTAGATGTTGATCGCCCTAAATAAAAATAATCTAATCTAAATCTAATCTAATCTTCAGTAGGTCCATCGTTCATTAGATCTCATATCCTACACAACACCACATTTTAGAAGACCATAAGATGTAATTTTTCATTCAAAGCATGCAGCCTGTTTAAAACCCACAAAGACCAGCAGGAACATAATAGTTTTGGTGTAAATTATAATTTAAAATTTATGGAAACTAGATGTGAACAAAGTAATTTTTAATGTTATTGCCCCCTGATTATTTTTATTAAAACATTTAAATTTCGAACGTGTTAATAAAGCGTGTTGTCTGTTACACTTCCTTTTTCAAAGGAATTTTTCAGCTGAAATATAGAAAAACTCCAGTTTCAACAGTTTTCAAAAAATTTCAACATTTTATTTTGCAAATGTATGACAGAAATACAAAATATTTTCACAGTGACAATATTTCCCCTATTGTTTATTTTCCGTTCAGTTAACAGATGAAAAACTTCATTTTCAGCAGCTTTCAGAAAAGTACATTTAATAATATTTGTCATTGGAAACTTTTATTTATTCAATTATTCCAAATCACCATGTATTCAATGGTAAATTGTAATTGAATCAATGCATAAAATACTGCGAGAATGATTTAATGGAGTAAGTCTTCCTGTCCACTGAAAGGTTCCTATATAGATTAAGTGAAATTAAAATACCAATTATTTAATAACTATGGTAATAAGAAAACTTTATTAGACAAAATGGAGAATCAGCTCCTCATGCTCCTGGCCTTTCATTAGAACAGACCTTTTATATAAGTGTTTGTCGTCGTTCTCCTTAACTGATTGTACATTGATTTACTGATTTCATTCAAAATTGTTAGAACAGTTTCTGAGAAAATCAATTCGTGAAGAAGTGTGAAAAAAACGTTTCTATGAAGTGGCTTATCCGGTCAGTGGATTTTATTTAAAATGTTGGTGTCATACACCAGGCATCCACCTGAAATATATAATTTTAGTTTGGTACGACTTATCGTTTTTAAACTCAAAAACATACACGCACACATACCTTTTTCTGAAACATGGTTTTTTGGACTCACTTAGTTCAAAACTTGTATTTCCTACAAAAGCCCGAATTTGATATTTTTATCACATCACAATACTTCCCTTTTAAATATTTAATTTAAATTTACAATGTAATCCGTATTTGAATAAAAAAAAAACATGAAGGGTCAGGGTTCAGTCCTTTGTAAGGAAGTACTGTTTGTTACTAAACCAACGGTGGTAAAAGGAGCATGATTAGAATCCTGCTCCACCACCAGATTTTCTTCAATTAAGGGTATCAACTTTATGAGCCTGAATGGACCCCTATAAATTTTGATACCTATGAAAATAGTGGATACCTAATATATTGATCATATATATTAATTACTGGTATATTATATATTTAATTAATATAAAAAAGAATAGTGGACACAAATAATACCTATTAGTGGATACCTGCGATGTACTACATATAAGTAAAGGAAAAACAGGTTTTGGCTTTACCTCCAAAAACGTATTTCTACTGAACCTAGAAAACCTTTAGAGAAATTAGATTTTTTTACCATTCATAATAGAGAAAATTTTTAGTGTCAGACTTAAGCACTGTATACGCGAAGAAAAACGTACAGGCCGAATGTACAGAAAAACACTTTTTTTTTTTTAGTTTTTCATCAGAATAAGTAAAAATGGTTAATTTGTTCGTTCCAAAATGACTATTTAGAAAAACATTTCAAATTGGCGATAGGAACATTTTGGTATTGAACTAATTTACATACCTTCAATAGAACCCTATATATAAAATGAAAAGTATTCTACACGAGCAATTTTCACGATGTTTTGGGAGGAGAGGCTTTTGGGGCGGACTGGTCCCTAGTTTTGAAATATGTCCAATATTTTAAATCCTAGACTCCCCTAAAAATCTTTCATAAAAAAACACGTACGGAATCCTCTCCTATCTATATCAAAGTACCATTAAAGTCTAGCAGTAATACAAATTCAGGATTCCCGACAATGTATGCTTCTGCAGCAGAAAACAACGCCAGGCGCCCCAAGGAGACGTGACTTACTGACTTAATGAACCTACTAGTGATACACGTTAATCCTTTCATTCCACGCAGGTGGTAGCATCTGTGTGGGAATTAAGTGTCCAATCCAGAGACGTCATAGTAGCTGTGAACCACCCACGATCATATATTCAATCAAGTCAATGTTAATTTGACGTTTTTGGAATTATTCATGAATTACAAAGGGCGTAAAATTAACCATGAAAATACATTTTTTTTTTAAATTGGTGCAATTTAACAAGTAATAAAAATCCATGTTGATAGAAGAAATCTTTTCTATGATAATAACAGTGTTTTTTTGTTAAAACAGTGAACAATTTTATAGAAATTCTATAACAGTATTCAGATCCCCGAGATTGGATGGCGCAGAGTTTTCAAAACCACCAAGGGTACAGAAGTGCCTTACTGCGTTCCTGTCTATGATTATAGTCTATAATATTCAATTAACTTGTTAAATGGGATTGCTTATTATAGTGCGTTTTGTAGCAGCATGATGCATTTAGGCAACATTCATTAAGTATTTTCGCTCTGTATTTGTATTCTGTATAACTCACACTGGAAAACATTTATTTATTAATTAATAATAGGAATCCTAATATTTTGATCTTTTTTTTAATGCAATTTTAATATAAAACTACAGGAGAATATGCGTTTCTTAAAAATTGTAGTGGAATAAGTCCTTTCTCCGTAATCTCTTATTAACTTCCATGTCAACCAATTGCAAAGGGTTCAAAAATTAGAAACACTGTTGAATATTTACGTAATCAAATGAACTCAAAAGAAATCACTTCTGGTCTAATAATGTGGTAGCAAAAAAAAAGTCATATAAGAGGCCTTGCGGTCAGTTTAGTCTTCGCTTCTAGAATTACCTAAAAACAAGTGTCACTTTCAATTTAAACACAATTTTTTTTTCCAAGCTATATATAGCTACCTACCAAGCTAAAGAAAAATAAGTAAAATCGATGAATCAGACAACGTAGACAACAATACAAAACGTAGTGTACTCAATGTAGTGCCGTCAATCGATTATCCTTATTGATCCCATATCGTTGATGTTTTTAAAAAGTAATTAAAAAAATTAAAAAGAATTTTGTGCTACCTAGACATGACTCTTAATAATGGCCCTGATGAAAGTTAATGAAACATAAAGCAGAAAAATATTTATTTCTTTTTCCATTATTTTCGTTTGTTGTTTCCATTATAGTTTATCTAATTTTATTATTTAATAAATAGATCAATCTCATACTTTTTCTACTTTAATATCTAAGAAATACAATTATGAACATAATTCTATCAAACGATAGTTAAAATTTACTGCCATCATAACAAATCCATCAGTATTTTTTTTTAATATCCGGATGCAGGTCACCCATCGGATTTAAACGATCCGAAATCAGACTAAGACAATTTGAATCGGCAATCAAGTATAAAAAAAGCAAACATTGATACCGAATCAAGGATGGATGCAGCAATCATTTTCCTGGTTTAATTTACATTTCTAAATCGAGAGGGACAGATATAATTATTGCCTGACTGGAATCGAAGGGTAATGACATTTCTTCCTAAGCGCATTCCATCATCATTACTGGCCCTGCTGAGGCGCTAATACCTTCGATGTCTGGGTAAGCAGGTAATCCCAATATGTGCTTATAACGGTCGGAGCATTCATCTCCGGCAGTATAATTTCTTTTATGGTGATCGATTTAAGATCGCAGCCATTTAGCGAACGGGATAAATATAAAGTTCTATTTAGCCAACAATTAGATTTCATTTTTAATACCTCTTAAAAGTTCCATATAGAACTGACGATTTACTTGACATTCATTAAGAGAAGGCTTAATACATTTTATATATTATTATGTCCGCATGCTCATCAAGCTTTAAAAAACTATATGATCTTAAGAGTTTCTGTATCGGAAGGTCGTAAAGACTTGACATCTAACTTTAAGAAGAAATATTTCAAAAAATCTAATTTAAGCTTTAAAAATATAAATTGGAAGTCTGAGAATTTATGTGAAAATTAAAATTGCAATGGCATCTTGTGAGAAATAAGAATTGCTGTCGAATGGCGATATTTTATATTTTTTTAATTTAAGGGGTAAAATACTACGAACGTTTACTATTGCCCTAATAAAAAAAAATATTTGGTAATTGACTTTTTATATATGTTATAGATAAATATATGTAGTAATTAAAACAGCTAAAAAAATTATGATTAATGTTGGTTATGAGAGTTTAAGATAATTCTAGATGATTTACGATTAATGATAATAATTCACAAATCAGATTCATATCAAAGTATTGTTCCCAGTAATCCAACGCTATATTTTAAATAATCTTTGTTTCATTGTTTTTTTTTCACTATTTGACCAAGAATCATGATTGTTTCTACAAAAAAATCAGTTTATATTTTGAGAAAAAGTGATTGATGTCCAAAATATTTTTTAGGGTTTAAAAGAAATCTCTCATATAAAACTAATTGTGACATTATACAATCTAAATAAAAATTGATACATATTATGTTGCTCTAAAAATTAATATTTTAGGGTCTCTACAAGGAATATAAACTTCGTACCTGCAAAAAATACAACAGCTTAAAAAAACATGACTGCCGTAGAGAAATGATAGTGATTGAGCATTTTTTTTTTAAATTTGTATTTAAGCCCTACCAGACTATTTCAATGAGGATAAGACCTGATATTAAAGGCCGCTTCATTATTAAATTGATATATCGACTTATCGAAAAAATCGAGCCATTAGAATATTCGATCTTCAGTTTCTTCGCCGTAAATCATTCTTTCCTTACACATTATTGTTCAGCTAAAACAACGGTTAGGTTTTTTCATTGGGAAACAAGACATAACTCAAATTAACTGCTTCTCCGGAATGAGATCGTAAAATAAATTACATTCCTAAATTCGATAGACAATTTAATATAAGGAAGTTATATGAAAATCACAACATGTTCAAGTTGGAATTATACAACAAATTATTATTTTAAAAAAAATTGAGATTAGCAATTAGTCAATTTATTAACAGTTATTCTATATCCAACCAAAAGTTTTACTGACATCAACAATAGTAGGAAAACCATTTAGAGCGTTAAAACTTCTCATATCATTAGAAAAAATCATCAAATGTATTAAAAAACCGAAAAGAAAAAATCTTTAATAAAATTTCTTTAATTGTATTTATAATATACATTCATCTTTCCATAGAGGATCATTAGTTAATATACAAGCTTTATAACGATTCGTAACGAGGGTGCGGCCATATCAACCACCTCCCCCAAGGTGGACCTCCTTATCTAAATTTTAACATTTATTGCCAACGGTGCAGTACAACGAGTCGTGTTTTAAACAGGCAGAAGTTGACTTTTTTCAAATTAAGAAAAAGAAGTTCACCTCAAGGAGATATGGGGCGGGTCCGGTTGGGCATTATTTTCTCGTAACTGATATGCCATTCAACAAAACACCGCTATAATGTCGCTCGATATACCGAAATACTTAAATCGGTCATAAGAGAAAAAAAAGATACGTAAGTAACGAGGAAGATATAACGTTATTATGAGAATCAGGGATACAAAATATTAAAATGTTTTTATTTTATTGAAAAAATATTGTCTGTATTAAACATTTAACAATCACTTTCTAGAATCTTTTTTCAGCAAGAAAATCCTGTTATTAAGTGGTCTTCCGGGGTATTTTAAGTGGTCACCCCGCGGTCAAAGTGATAACGAATTTTCGCGTGCAGTGTTTTCGATTTGAACCTTTTGTC
This sequence comes from Halyomorpha halys, assembly GCF_000696795.3. Lineage (NCBI taxonomy): Eukaryota > Metazoa > Arthropoda > Insecta > Hemiptera > Pentatomidae > Halyomorpha > Halyomorpha halys. The sequence continues at coordinate 1,287,795 of NW_027115007.1, forward strand.
CAGTGTTCGCCCACATTAAGGCAACGCCCTCCGATACCCGACATCGGAGAATACATGAATAGAAAACAGAGGAGGACAAGCGACAATAAATACCAAAAGCCGAAGGCAGAGGAGACGGGCGGCCGATATCGACTGTTAAGGAGGGCGTCCCGTTCGCAGAATCTTATCTGAGGGGGATAGCCATTGCGGTCCACTCCAAATGGTATTTAGCGGCTCTGGGAGATTAATAGTGTTTGGAGCAAGTACAAGGAGGTCCACTCTGGATTTGTCACGCCGGCAGCTGATAGGAGCGCGGACAAAGAGATGGCAACAGTTCTGGACCAGATAGCATTAGCATACTCCCCGTTCGAGAATGACTCAGCGCATCTGCGACCTGTCGACAATCTTTCTATCATAGTCGATTCCATTAGTTGTCAAGGCCTTTGTCGCAACCACGACGCTTCAATCTCCCTGACGACCAGCTATTAATCAAAGTTCCCATCACTCTAAGTACAAGTCCATTCCACACACGATCAGGAATGGGCTATAAGAGGGAGCCTTGAGAAAACTGTAGTAAGAAGGATCTAATACTCCTGAAAATCATTATCTCAATATATACTAATACGAAGAAAATTATCGATTGACTAAACATTTTGTAAAGATTTTATTTTCAGTATAAAATCAGAAAGGTGAACAAAATTGTTAGTTCAATATCGGCCGAAGTTTTCTTTAAATTATTCTCATTAACAAATTGATTATTTTTCAAATTAGCAACTGGTATGTACTATCAGATGTACCAATATTTATCAAACTAATCGAAAAACCAATAAACAGTGGTGGGAAACATATGCAACAAGGTATACAACTATTTTAAAAACACTCCCATGCCATGTTTACGACTACGCTAAGCTAAGGCCACAACAAATGTTCAATTTGATGCATGAATCGTCCTGTTGCGCAACATATTATTATACTCGTTCCAATTTGTGCATTTTTCTATCGCTAAGCGAAACTTTTTGGTTCCCCGATTACCCCTAAACAGTTGCACGACAAGCCACACCATGCCAGAGCATTTGTTTCATCGTTTACGGAGGTAATTAAACTCAGTATTTTAAACAAGTAATAAATGTTAATTACCTGCACGAATCTTGGAGAAAATTCGAGCAGCTAGTTTTCAAAGTGGATTCAGTACGTTTTTTCATACCAAAAGGTATTTAAAGTATGAAAAAAAACTATGAAACGACAGTTCCATGTTTGAAAAAATGGCTAACCAAAAACAAGTGCAAGACTTAAATTAAATGGCTAATTAATAATAAAAAAAAAAATGAAGAATATAAGAATTACCTTATATCACACCAACGAACACTAACCTGAAACAGAAAAAAATAAGTAAATAAAGTTGAATTCATGCAACTGATAAAGTTTTATTATATACAAGTTATTACGGTTCTTCCTGCATTCAATTTTATTGTACTCACCTGTTTCATACACGCGATGAGTGCAAAATCCACTGAATAACAACTACAATGTATACGGTAAAAAAAAAAAAATAGTGATACTGAGCTCTGGAGGATTTGGGACATGGTATAGTACCTATCTGACTCGAGGAACCACAGATAGGTAATGATTTAATAGATTAATATTAATTAAGTTGTCCAACCATATATAAGTACTATACACCAAATATATGAGTCGATTGGACCAGCTTCTCAGAGAACATTTCAAAATGGATAGGTTTTTTTTAATATGACTGTGAAGAATGCACACCAGTTGTTTTAAAACTCAGAAGCTTACAAAGGGAAGTGTACAAAAGGTATAATTCGTTTCTTGTGAATTTATTTCTTATATCATTGTTAGTTCTGCCACTTATTTGATGAAAAACGAAAAATCAAAACTTTAATGACGACATAATTTACAAAAAAAAACGCCTTACAAAAAGATTCCAAAAGGATAAGGCAGGAGAAGTTCATTATATTATCTCAAGCTTTAACCATACGAGATGTGAAAAACATATCAGTCAAAATCTTAAAAATACGCTAAAACGTGAATGTCAAACATACTTTTAACCAAGTTATATCCATTTTAATTATATTAAAACAATGATATATCATGTAACATAAGTTTCAGCCACATTAATGTATAATTGTACAATTTTTTAAAGTGGGGATTAAATGGTTCAACGGTTCTACAAAAGATGTAATTAGTTAAATAATTAATTTTTATATAAACCCAATCAAGAGTGATTAAGAAAGTAGAATAGGCATACAGCTATTATTATTTGTACGGTTCTATCCCTAGTTATTTGAATGATTACACTAAGGCTATAAAACTAGACACACAAAACCCCATGACTTGCATCCATTGGAAGGGTACACGGCTTTCGTAGATGGTGCGATGATTAATGATAAATCTTAAATTCATGATCAATCTTTGTTTTAAAATACTGATAGTTCATGTTCATTGGATTACAGTTATAAAGAAAATTGCTGGCCCAACATTCCTCAATAGGCAAAAGCCCTAATCAAGAGTGTCGCAAAATTATTGACTTAAATTACCAATCAAAACTAATCACGTTAATTTCCAATAATACTTATTTATTTTGTGCTACTGTCAGAGAAAGCTACAATTTGGTGTACAAATCAATTTAAAAGCCCCATTATTTTTTTCGAGTCGAAAAATATTTTTATTTTAGTACCTAACTCCATTTAAAACATTTTTTTCTCTGCATTTTTCCCATTAAATCTTTTTCAAAAAGGGGAAAATATTTGCACAGTAAATTCGTTATTTTTTTTCAAGATCGACATTCTCAACTTTAGTGTTCAAAATACGTTTTCTGAAGATGAATCGGATGGTTGTGCTCTCACTGCACCACGGTAAACCTCTAAAGATTCAATCTCGAAGTTTTCTTCATTTCGGGAGAATTTATCTGAAAAATTAAGAGAAAAAAAACAGTTTTATATAAAAATTTCGAAGGTCACACTAAATCGGATTGGTTACACTTGATTAGCACAATCAAGCTAAACAATATATTGTAGCGTGGCAACTCCTCTAATTTTGTCCTTGAATTTGGTTTCGTATTTCACGGCATTGAGCTAACCGCTGCAAAACCCAAAAGGTACATCAAACAGGAGTGAGAAGTTTAAGAAAATTATTATATTAGAACCAGAGAGAAATAGCATAATTAAGTCGAATCTCGAAAATGTTCACTTGACCAGTTTTCCTTTTACTATGGTTACTTGAAGTAAATAAATAATAATTTTTCTTAAAATAATAATCTTAGAAAATAATAATTTATATTAATACGTCAGTACTTTTAAATAAATAAATTCGTTACTCCAAATGCACGAAATTCTACTATTAATGCAATGTGTTCAATCGAAATTATAGCAGTAACAGCTTTTCCTAAATTCAAAAGTTTTTTTTTTTTTAGTACCGCCAATCATTGAGTAATAGTACATTCTGTCTCATTTATGGACAATCGTAATAGGGATAAAAAATAAAAATAAATAGTAGGTGTTATGTAAAAAGGTTGGATGCGACAAACTGAGATATTTTCAGATCTAGAATATTTATAAAACTAATTTATTTTACAATGTGAAAGACAATTGAGATGTTTACCAGATCGTAAAAAATAAAAACTATTATACGTTTTTCATCGAACTATGATTTATAGACCAAGTAGAGCAAAAAACGTGTAAGATTCACGATTTTTACAGAACATCTGATACTGTTCAAAATACTGATAAAATATTATATTAAAAGCTTTTAAATATTTGACTTTTAGTGATTTTAGAGGGAAGTAAGTTAATACTTTAATAAAAAATAATCACGATCGTTACTAAGTATAATATATGAAAGCGAGCATTTATTTATTTTATCTTACGACCCCTCAACTCATATTTAATGTACGATAAAATAAACCTAATGTTTCCGTGACACCGATCTGTCACTTCAGACATTCCTCGTTTCTATTCTCCCATGACGACTTCATAAATTTCCCAGGAACAATCTTCCGTTATAGGAGGGTAAAAACCTTTATTTTTCTAAATATATATTTTTTTCTGTATCTACAATGCGAAGGAATGTTTAACAACTTTGTTGAAATTATAATTCCCTCTGCAGATCCAGTTTTATATTCGATGCTCAGCTATGGCAGGAGGAGTGCAACGAGTTCAATGGCAGTGGGAGCAGGGGGGTCGATGGAACTAGAACTGAAAGAAATATGAGAAGGGTTGAGGACTAGGTGACGTTGAATGGCAGCCGTCAACGGTTAGAGCTGGCACAATTCCATTGTGAAACTGTACTCCGCTGGTTAGCAAGGGCAAAACGACAATAAAGATACATTTGCTATGAAGTAATAGGATAAGGGGAGTTCGTATTGCGGCTGTCAGCGGGGGCCAATGTAGCTAATTGAATTATTACGGTCTATCTTATAGCTCACTGGTAAGTATAAACAAATAATTTGAAAATAAACAGGGCCATAAACAAACACAAGCAGTAAAGATATTATTGTTTAGTAAATCTGAAACACTTTGTATCATTGAAATGTCCAACGTTTCAGCCAATCCAATCCTTAAGAACAATAACATAAATATAAATAACCTAAACAATAAAATAACATTAATAATAAATTAGCATTCCTTAAACATAAATTTACATCCGAAATCCCACAATTAAAAACTTTTTCAGTCTATTCTACCCAGGGCAATACATTCAATCAAATCAATAAAACAATAGGGAATCATATTGATTCGTTAATAAGCTTGCTTTATACTAATTACCAAGTCAATTTTCTATTAAATTGAAGCTTTTAATTATAGATTAACTTTTATCAACATTTATTAACACTTTTATCACTCACTAATCGCTCAATATTTATAACCTTGCTTAAAATCAGGTCAAGCATATAACTGATTTATTACAAACTGTATTTAAGTCTGAATACCTTCATTTTAATTTTATTGTTGAAATTCATATCAAAGTTAATTGTCAATAGTATAAATTATAATAATGGGTGAGGTAATAGGAAACTCCATACAGTGAATGTATACAATCATATAAAATACATATTTATGATCTGGGCGGATTCCGAAACTAACTTTGTAACTGTATACTGAAGATCATTTTTCAGTTTTTAGAAACCGAAGGATCATAATTCTTTAATAATTAAAAACGTCAATGATACGTTATAATAGCATCTCTCAATCTTTATCTCCACTGTTAGATGAACTCTAATTATCTAGTTATATTGTTCTTTTCTCTATTCATTTGAAACTAAATTATAAGGCCAATTCTTCTCCTTACTACATTTCTATTTACAGTTTAAAATATAAATTATTACCATGTTTTCACATTTCAATGGTTGTTTTGTGAAAATAGCCAAAAAGTTGTAAGTTAGAATGTAAAAATATTTTACAGCGTGTAAAACAGTCAATCAATTTAGGCGTTTTTCCGATAGACTTATACTACTTTTCAACAAGCTACCAGACATTTGCAGACATAATTCATTGATCATTATGTAAATTTAATTATTGACGTCACAGATTTAGGTAGTTTATTTTTTTTGGAATAGCAAAAGAAATAAAAGAAATATCCCTATTGTTTTTTTTTAGGTGGAGATAAATTAGTTCCTCCTTTATTCAGTGGTATTTAGTATCGACGGGCGATTGAAAATATACACTAGAAGATGCGCACTTGGAGCCAGTCCGTAGATAATTATTATTCTGACCCTTCAGGTTAGACAGGCCACTCACTAGTCAGTATCAATATTAGATTATCTCTAGCTATCAGATAAGTAGATCATCTAAGAAGCCTAGATAGTATAAATTTTTTTAATAAAATCTAGCCCGAACCATGTATCATTCTTTCCATTATAAACTCCCTAACCATCCAAAACCACTAGTTTCTAACCTTGCTTCCTCTTTTCAGAGGAATTTGCTCTATTTTTCAGAGATTTGGTTTACTTTTTTTTCATATTTAATCAATTACTCTTAAATATCAATTACTTATGAGTAATAATCAACTACTCTTATGTTTTAGGATTATAGACTCTTTTCTATTTCGAAGGAAACATAGGAATCATTCGATGCTTCAACTTCGATTGACGCGACATAATTTTTTTTTCCATTTTGAGAAAGTAAAGATTAAATGAAATTATAAATTCTACGAAAGCCCGAAGACATGCTAAATATCTTCGCGAAAGCTTATCTTGCCCATCAACAGCCCGAAGGAAACTCAGGCCTGTTGGCACCTCTCAGTCAAACCTAACATGAATTAAAAATTCCAATTAGTTTCCTCACCCACGGTTTGAAACGGAGTAGTTATTCGAGACTGAGAAAGGTATTTAAAAAAAAGAATAAAGGTTTTGATATATCAATCGGTTAAAACTGACTTAGGTATTTGTTTTAATTAAGAAATTAAATTTAAACAATTTTTTAAGGAATATTTGGGAAACGAACAAGTATTTTTTCGGTTTATTAGAATTATTTTTAAAAAATTATTATTTCAAAACTTCAGTTCTTTAATGATACTTTTAAAAATAAATCATTCACGTCAAATGTGTATAAACAACAAATATCGTTTATATTTTTAAAAAATACATTTAAATTGTATCCCTTCCCTTCATTTAATAAAGAATTTTTTTT
>NW_027115007.1:1294497-1301982 GCF_000696795.3 Halyomorpha halys
TGTATATACATAATTATTAAATTAACTTTGTATCTATTATTTGTATATCTCTTACTTATTATATTTCTTATTTTATATTTATTACCTTTTTTTGTAAAATATGAAATTGAGACTTCTAAAAAATTAAGAACTAGGGTTGAGGAAGATAAGAGTAATTGTAAAAATCTAAAAATATCAACACAACAGCACTGACACATCATAGCATAAAGTATAAATATGATTTTAAAAATACAAAAATTTTAGACATAGTAAATCACAAAAGAAATAGAAAAATAACAATATATATCACAAAAAATATAGTTTAACGCTATTAATTTTAAGACATTATGTACACATTACGTAGGTATAGTAAATCATTAAGTAATTTAATGCTGTATAATAGTATCGGGTAGTAGAATAAATTTAATACATTGCTGTGTTGTAATATGTTTTAAAAAAAAAGTATTGTTCATAGATTAGTCATCTTTTGTGGAACAGAGGTAGGTCAGTATTGACTTAGTTTATAATCTAACTGTTATCAATGGTGAAGATAACCTGGTTTCAGAAAGGTACTTCAGATTTCCTTATTTATAATATGTTGATATTTTAATTATTAATATGTATATTATTGACAAAAATTTGTCATTGCTAGCATAATAGGACTAATTAAGAGAACACAAAATGTAAATTAATTGATAGTGTAATAAGGTAATTGTATTAAATTTTAAAAATGAAATTGTGATATATTTAATATGTGTTGCAGGCATAGGATAAATTTGAGAATTTGTTGTAAATACCTGATGATGGGGTGACAACCCCGAAACTTTGTTATTGGTTTTAATGAAATAAAATAAAATAATTAAAACAAGGAAAACTACCTTTTCATTCATAAGATCTAATTACATACAAGTCCATTTACATACACAGTCACATTACAGTCTAATTACGTACAAGTGGGATGAAAGCTCTCCCAGTAAATTAAAAGAAATAAAACGATCAGTAAAACCATGGTCGACATCCTACCGCAACAGCCGCAGGGAGGAGGTTGCTCTTGCCCGCTTGAGAATAGGTCATACTCTCCTCACGCACTCTCACCTGATCAGAAAACTGCCACCTCCAACGTGCAAATATTGTCAGTCCATTCTTACGATTAGACATATTTTCGAAGAGTGTACTCACTATTTGCCAACAATAAACAGGATAGGACTAACCCCAAATTTATCTGAAACTCTCGCAGATGAGGAAGCTAAAATTACACGAGTATTTGAATTTTTAAAAGCACATCGCCTTCTTTATAAATTATAACTCCTCTTCGATTTTTATGTTTTATATTTTTTTTTTATTTTAAAATTATTTTTCTATTTTTTTTTTTATTTTTCTATTTTTTATTTTCTTATTTATTTTATTTTTTTTTTACTTTTATCATCCCATAGGCGTTGATGACCAGAGGGTTTTACACCTTTAAGCAGCAATAAACAAACAAACAACATACAAGTCCAGTACAAGATATAACTTTAAGATTATATTTATATCTTTTTTATATTTATTACTTTAATTGTAATGTATTCATTTTGTTTTCAGCATACTTTTAGATTTTTATTGAATATAATGACCATTTTTATGTATGTACAGTTTTGCTATAGTGGAAATGTTATCCGTTTATTATAATTCTAATTTATATTTTATAAAGATAAAAAAGAATTATGTTCGTGTAGTAAGAGAGAAAATTGAAAACAATAAAAGGGAATATTGGTGTTATTATATTATCTAGTTAAGGGTTTTCGCAATTGGACAAAAGTCTTGCGGTTGAACATGATTCTGACTAAATCACCTCCTTACACAACCGCTGGTCTAGTAACAGTATTTCCTTGCAAAGCAGTGCACCACTGACGCTTCATGAGTTGTCGAGGTACATACTTAATTTTTTTTTTAAACTTGACATATTTAGATAAAGAATAATAAAATGAAAAAGTATAAAGGAAAACAAAATAAGAAGAAAAAATCATGTATCACTAGCCTGTACATGAAGGTTTTAAGACAAATTATTTTAAATAGTCTTTACTATGCTCTGTATGATGTAACCCAATGCACTTGGGCAGCACAGCATTTTTAATAAAGCGTTTTTCCCTCTTCCATCCGTGAAACCAATCTGTCACTCCAAGAATTCCTCTTACGTATTCTCCCATGACGACTTAACAAAATTCCCAGGAATATTCTTCGGTTATTGAATATATTCTGTTGATGCTTAAAACCTTTATTCTTATGAATTCAATTATACCGATTGAGCCGCTTAAAGCAAGAGTGGGGCTATGAGGCATTTTGTTCTCATAAAAATCCATTTTGATTAAAAAATGATTAATCGCAGAGTAGAAAATACTCCTTACATATTGTCGGACATACTTGTGACTGACAGAGAAAGCTGTCGTATATCACCTATATTTTGATAGAAATTCCTCTTAAGTGTTGTAGATTGCATAAATCCAATACACTACGGACCACAGAGGTTAAACTAACAATGCCTTTTGAGAATAACTAGCGTTTCAGTAAGCATAAAGGCAGTTATTCCTTCTGATATGACTTGAAAATATTATGATATATTTATTCTTTAGATATATATAAATTAACTTAATTGTTAAAATGATTAAAAATCTGGTGTAGTGTGCACATCACAAAATTTCACTTACTTTGAGTAAAATTCATTTTAGCTCCTTTCAAAACAGATGTTTTTATATTATTCACTGTAAAAATACATTGCCCCACTAATTTTAAGTGAGCCATTCAGTTGATAGATTGACTAACTCCATTTTTTAACAGTTTCTTAAAACTGCTTTATATTAACTGTATTTTGGGAAGTCTAATTTCAACATTTTGATTAGCCAAAGTATGGAAGAAATGTAAAAATATATCGGTTACCTAAAATTTGCATTCTCCTCGTAACCATTTCTCCAATACCATATTTTTATAGAATCAATATTGCAAATACTAAGAATTAATCTTATCTTAATTATTTATGTCAACAGAAAGGCTCATATCTGGCTTAAGTAAAATGAAATTAAATAATTAGCAATTGAATTCTAGGTTAAGTAATTAGAATTTAAAAAAAAATTATTGAACAACTATGGTCAAAAAATAATCATCAAGCTGACAGCGCGTACTAACACAATGTGCATACTCTCATCAAATAAAAAACGTATGTTCTAATTTGAGGTTGACTGTACGGACCTCAAATTAGAACATACATTTAGTTATGCGTTTTCCGTCATTCTCTATTACTTTCTAATACTCTATGTTAATGCTAAATTTTATTATTTCTAAAATACATGGCTTTTTCAGCGAAATCTAATCCGTCTATATTACGAACCTTATTTCCCGTAATGTATTTTCAAGCTGGGAAAAATATTTTTCCTTTTATTGCCTAAAGTTAAACACCGAATTCTTTCATAGTCTATATATATTCACTACAAGTAAAAATGTGAAATGATTAATATTTTCAAACAATCAAAATCAAAGGTACTTTAGAAGATTTTTTGAAAATTCGGCATTTTCGAAATCACTGTGTAGTATTTCAATGAGGACCAGGCCTAGCTGATAAAACCAATTCATTTTGTACTGATATAGTGAATTTAATCAAAATATTTGGAGTCAATCTTTAAAAAATCGATCCTATAAAGTGGCACAACCGTCCAGTGAATTTTATCAAAAAAGTTGTATCACACACTAGAATTAATCCGCCTTAAATGTTTAATTTAAATTTCGTATGACTTTTTGACTTATCGTTCCGCTGGGCTTACCACATACACACGCACACACCCACTTCGCGAAAATTGTTTTTTTTTAATGAGGGGGCCACAAAATGTTTGTTTCCGTTTGAAAATTCGTATCTTATCACCTACTGACGTAATAATGGTTATATTTTGAAATATTTACTCGATTATAGAAAATAATAAACTGACTTCTTTTAATTTGTATATTGTATATATGTGTGTGTATAAATGTACCTACAGAGTAGGAGGACGTTGGCGGTCGAACAGAGACTGTTTTCTAAGAAAGGTCAAGCGGTCATTTTCTTTTCAGGCAACACAGAGGATTATCCGGGACTATTGAAAAATGGATACAACTAACGGGTCCAAACGGGTATGAAATCAATACTCAATAGTACCGTTGGGTAGGCTTATGAAAGTTGCAATTTCAGGTTATTTAAAAATAATTTTTATGGATATATATTTGTGGTACAAAAAATAATTGATTTAATAGTAATTTGCAGCTAACGACCCAAATTTTATCAGTTATTAGATATGTTAAAAATATATTAAGATATTTAGTTCAAATATTTTCATGGCAATTTTAATGAATATTATTGTATAAATTAAGTCTAAAATTATTAATGGGAAAATTAATCCAGATAAAACCATTCATTCACAAATTTTTCTAGTAACATTAAATTATATTGTATTTTATTAATTTATATATATATTTATATATAAGATTTAATTCAGATGTTAAGTTTAATTAGTAGTAGCAAGTTTGATAGTTGTGATCGAAACATCATTTGTATTCTTTTAATAATACATAAATATTCTCAAAAAAAAAAAAGTATTATTTAAGCAACGGTGTACATAAACATACAAATTAATAATTGTATAAATTGGAATATTTATATCCATAACCGAGTAAACCTTAAGTAATTTGATTAAATGGATTTTTTCTTTTAGATTTTTTTTTTTATTAATTTACAATTGGACAACTGGACAAATTCTACTACGATAAAACTCCAAGTAATACCGAAAATCTCTCAGCACTCTACTGGAATATGCGATGCGCTGACATGAACGGTTGGATGCGAATGTAGTGAAGTCAAAACAGGAGCTTAGAGAAATTCATACTTAGCGAAGTTTTTCAAAGATTTTTAGTAAGAAATAACAGATTTTTCAGTTATAACCAGACCCAAGCATATTCAGGTAGGTTGCCTAGATAGCCTATTCAAAATCATTCGAAGTTAATTCAGACAAAAATAAATTAAATAATTACTTTTAGATGTGAACAGTTTTACACCACATTTGTTCTCAAGCGCTCATAAATCCTATGTATAATGTGTACAGGCTGTCGGGGACGAAAAAAAAAGTAACTTTCTAATGCTTATTAATATACTCAAGATAAATAATATATTCAATAAATTATAATATCTTTTGGCGTTAGCATCCGGCTAGTGAAACAATGCATCGTAATGAAAAATTTTACCGTTATACTTGACACCAATCTATGGAACAATCGCCGTACAAAATTGGATCCGACAATACTTTATAGTCAGTTAAACGGGGAACAATAAATAAAGAAATTGTTTATCACTTTCTCTATAGACAAAGTCAATGAAAGCCACTAAATATAACCCAACTACATACTTTCTACCGCAGCCTTGTTTTTTTTTTTTTTTATAAAACCAATACCAGTAAAAGCTATTGAGAAAACAAAACGCTCCTTGATACTACTGACCCCGATAAGTCAGCTACAATGACTACAAGAAATTAATAATAGAAAGTAGTGTAAACAATACGAGGCTGCAACGTCACTCATCAGCTTTCACAGTAGCCTTTCAGCTTCCTAAACTGAATACACGTGAGTAAGCTCGTCAGCGGTAGCGAGCCAGTCCTCAATTGCCCAAATTCTACATAAGGTAAGGTAATAAAACGGAACACCAAAAAAAACAAAACAACAATAATAAGCAAAACACTAAGGAAGGTTATATTGCCCAGGCCAGAACAATTCAGGTCAGAGGAAGTAAAAAAAAAAATGTTGACAGTTACGTCTCTCTAGTTCAGGAAGTACTTAAACACAGGCACTGGTATGAGGAGTTCATCACTAAGAAATTACAATTTTTTGTTGAATAAACAGAAATAAAAATGAATTTTACTAATTTATTTTTGTAAATAATTTCTTTCTAGTTAATTTATTGTGCTTTAACAAATCAACTACGATAAGGATTTCGTATAAAATAAAATATATTTATTTTATACGAAATCCTTATCGTAGTTAATTTATTGTGCTTTAACAAATCAACTACGATAAGGATTTCGTATAAAATAAAATATATTTATTTATAAAAAACTCAATCTGTTACGATTAAAAAAACAATTCATTTTATAAATTTAAAAAAAACTGAGAAGATAATTCTATAACATCCTCCTATAGCATCTATTGGTTATAATATGATGTTATTATACATTCCATTGAACATGTAGGTCGTTAGTGTGAAGTTGTAGTCTATGAATAATAAAAACTGCTATTTAATTTGGGTCTCTTTAACATTTGAACGATATTGAAAGCCCTTCTGAAAATAAATAAGCACACTTTGTTTCCTACATGGTGACATTCAAATGTGCATGGGACGGAATATACTTACAAAGGATCCATCCTCCTAGATAGAATTTTCACTGCTTGAACTGGGTGCAAGAAGCTTTCAGTCAGCCTTTCCTACGCAAATAAGTCGTATGGGCCAATATGTCCTACTACAACAATCATCAAATTCAAAAATCTATGAACTTCGAAATGACGGATACCGAGCAGAAGGATGCCTAATTGTAAAAGTAGATAATATAGTTTTAAAGTAATTATTGACGAGTTTCAATAATTTAATTCAATCAAAATGTTATGCTTTAAATTTAGCTCATTAATCATGTTTATTTTTTTATTCTTCCTCGTCGTCTCCCATGGGAAGAGGAGAGCTCGTTCCAGATGATCCAATATGATTTCTTAATGCTAATATATTTATTAAGGAAGAAGGAGTTATCTCAAGAACAATTTGGTAAATGTTTTGTACAGTACGACTGCACTGTATATTACGGAGGAAATGGTCCGGACTTACATCAGTTATATTTTTTTTGCTATTGTTTAAAAGTGTAAAACCATTCGTCCTCAACACCTATACATCAGTTATGTTTTATTGTTTTTATGAGATATGCACTAACGTTTCACAGCCCAATGTCTTTAAGAAAGCAAATGGCTATCGTCCATTGCTTCAGTATTGGAATACGAAATGGCTCTTCAGAACGGTATTTTCTGAAGAAGGAAAATGTAAGTGAATCGCAGTTACGCAAAAAGAAACAAGTCCGGTGAATTTTCCCATTAATGGCATGATCAAAAAATCGACTATGACCACCACTTCTCCTCATTTCGAATGAGAAAGAGCTCTTTTAGATCCATTACTGATAAAATTTCTTCTAAATTAACTATTCACTTTCGATTCATCAATCCATTCTTTTTACGCTCTCGTTCGCAACTAAATTCCATCAAAGAGAGATGGTTCGCACTTCGCACCTGTTGGTACGACAACTGACCAACAATACGGGCCTAGTGGACGCGGTTACCCGCCGAAACACGTATTTGGATCGTTTGTGCGTTTTTGCACGAACTAATCTCGCTACTTTTCGCAGCTTTCCGCTCCAAATAGACGAGAGGCCTAAGAGTACCAATGAATTTTCCAAAAGTAAATAACAATTGAATAAATAATTT
>NW_027115007.1:1302140-1312281 GCF_000696795.3 Halyomorpha halys
GATTATTTTATAAGAGTTCCAAATATAAAAGGTTTTAAACCTGTGCCCAATGACACAATTTAGGTTAAAATGTGGGCAGTTGTATTATCATTCTCAACATACTATGAATAAAATATAATGATATATAAAAAAAAAAATTTAATGCAGTTTTTAAATTCTATTTAATTTAATAGTTGAACTACATTCGTTGGATGTTTACTATGATTTTTAATAAACCATGTATACAGAACTCACTAATTATTTTTTTCAAACAAAACTTAAAATATTTCGGTGTGAAAGTAGGCCTAGAGAAAGCATGAAAAGGTTTCACTAATATTCGTCATACTCTGGTGTACGCTTTGAGTGACATGGCGACCTTCCTAGAAGCGGTAAGTACGATACAGAGCAACAGACACCCGAGTTCCATAGACTTTTTGTTCCAGTAAGTAAATATTTCCAGTTCACTTTCACGGTAGGCAATGGTGACACAGTACGTTTTGTCAAAACGGCAGTAAATATTCCCTTTTTACGGCGGCAAACTGGGTCAGCAATGGAAAACTGTCTTACGGCTGTTACCGTACAATAACTCCACAAGTTTTATGGGCCCCGCAATAAACGAAACCGTAGTAGTGAAAACAAGCAATAAAACTAGGGCAAGGCCTACAAAAGACCTAAGGATGGTCAGTGCTGGGGTAAGAATACTGTAAAATTATGGCCTTAAAAAAAAAAAAAGGAAAAAAATATGCTCTAAAAATGTAGCAGGAACGTCCTTTTTTTCTATTCTTCCTACCCCAAAAGTTTTGCATGAAATAACTTATATATACAGAAAAAAATGTGACAATAAGTTAAAAAAAAAAATTTTTAAATATTTATTTATTGTTATTTACAACTGTACATTATAATACATTTAGTAAATCTGAAACTACCCATTGGTAGCACTCTAATGACATTTTACATTAGCTGGTCTCGTGGCCATCTTCTTTTCAGGCGCCTCGATTTTCAGGAATGGAAGAGGATGCAATATTAGAAACTAAGGGGTTTGAGTGGTTAGAGAGTTTATAATGGAAGGAGTGATATCTGGTTCGGGCTAGATCGGTTACATAGGGAACATTAAGGTCTTTATGTATGATTTTATTTGTGACAAAGTAAGGAGCATTGAGGATTTTACGAAGGAAGTGAAAAAATAAAATTCTATCTACATCCCCGTTATTTCATGTTCCTAGAGTCAAAAAATGCAATTTACTAAACAAACGTAATCTACTCCTTATTCTAGGCAGCTCTCACTTTTTATAAATATCAGCCCGATTTAGATCAAACTTTACGGGGATTGAAGGTTTTGACGGAATGAAGTAAATCAATCCATTGAGGAGATTACTTTCAAAATTAATTAATTTCATATAACAATAATGCCTTGTATAAAAGTTATATTTCTAATAGAAAATCTCATTTTGAAATGAGACAACACTGAATATTTTACCATTATCATGAAATTTCATTATCCATAGAATTGCATCCTTAGATAAGGTTATTAGATATTGAGTAGGCTATAATTTATAAATAAATGACAAAAGATTGGCATTTGGCATTGTTAAGTTTTGTTGCTAGGAAAATCTATTAAAACAATCAATTGCTCTGCCGCTCACATTTGTAAACACAAAAAGTCGAAATAAAAAATACACTATAAACGTTAATAGAATCATTTATTATTTTTGTAATTAATATAGTAAAACATCTGATTTATTGTAAAATATTTTGAAATGTTTCATTTCATATGGATTAAAATTATTTAAAATGGTGAAATGATTTTGGATGCGAAAAAGTATGATTAGTTATTATAAATTATATCACAGTGAGTAATTTTCTCAAAATAAACAAAAATGTGACCTCTTAATATCATTCATGCTTTAATATTTATATTTATTTTTCAATAGAAAGATTTTTTGGATAAAGCGTTTTATAATCAAATTATCCCGGGAGTTATCAAACTGATAAACAATTTTTTTTTTTTTTTTGGTTAAAAAAATACAATACAATTTTCACATTTTTCTTACAACAAATCTAACAAGTAAAAATTAAAAGTGAAAATATTAATATAATTATTAAAAACCTAAGTGATATCGACTCAATATATGTGGATGACTGGTTTTTGTAAGTGGGTCTTTTAAAATTTAAACATATTGGTTAAAAATATATTGTAAAAAGATTTTAAATGAATAATGATTAAATCCAAGATAGCAACTGAAACACTAATCTAATATAGTACCGACGTTTTTTTCTTTATAAATATTCACATCCTATACTTGAGACATGAAGCAGCTTTTATTTATTTTTTCAATTATTTAAAAAAGCATTATAACTATATGTAAGTATGTTAATGATGTTTTACTAATAAAATTATATTTGAATTAATTACAGTATCATATCATGGCTATGTTAGGATAGAATAATCTTTTGAAGTAATTTACATTGAACATTGTATGTATACTTAAACGTAAAGACAAAGAAAATTAAGTTTACAACTTTATTTTACACTCAAAATGGAATGTCCATTAATAGTAAACCACACAAATAAGTGTGTCTATTTTAAGGGAAGATAAAAACAAAACAGTATAGGCATATATCGTCGTTATCTAAAAAGGATGAATTCTTGTTTATTTTGTACTTAGAAAAAAGTTTTTTGATGAGAAAACAATAACATGTTTACGTTTTTGTGAAAATGGTAAGTACATTCCTGAAAATATTACTGACAGAAAAACGAATTAGTATCAGTAACTATTTCGGTAAAAAAAAAAATTCCAAAGTTATAAAAAACATAATCATGGTTAAAAATTCCTCACATATTTAACGAAATAAATTATATTGTGTTTAAATAAATAAATTGTTTATTTATTAATATATTTCAATATAATGGTAAATAATACTTCCCGTAACGATACCTGCTTGCCCAAATTTAATGCTCCTCATCTGATAGCTATAGATGATTTAGAATTAAAACTAGTCAGTTGCCTTGTCTACCTTATCTCGTCGAACAATAATTATCTATAAACTGGTTCCAAGTTCCAGTTAGCATCTCCAACTTTCCCCTGGTGCTAAATATTTCTGGATAAAAGAGATAATAATATATATTATAATCTTGTCACTCAATTATGTAAATGTTAAATAATACGGTCGCTATAAAGGCGATAAATATTTCATACTTAATTATACAGAGAAAAAAATGTAACAAGAAAATGTCGATTATTATCTCTGATAGTTTCTTTTATAGATTTCGTTATTCAATTTACAATGATTACTACGTTCCAAAGAAATTTCCTTCAAGCTTAACAGTCCATTTAAATTCAAGAAGTTCATTAAACGCACCCGTTATATAAAGATTTTTAAATTTATTAATTATGCATGTATTCCGGGAGGGACGTGCGAGTTGGGGGATAGGTCTCAGAGCACTTGGTAAGGCACGTTGTGGGTTCGATTCCTTGACAGTCCCTAGAAGTGAATCTTGACACTCCCACCTTTGTTAGTATACGGCAGCAACTCTGGTAGCCACAAGGGTTTGGCAAAAAGGACCACTAGGCCCAATTCCCGGACAACAATCTTTACCTGAAAAACTACAATTGATATTTGTAGTTAATAACATACACTTAGCTTGCACTTAATAATAGTACTAATAGTAATATAATACTAATAATATAAGAATTTCAAACAAAACTTTGGTACAGTTTAAAATAAATAAATTATATGCCTGACCAGAGTGTAAGGAAGGTTAAAAATAAAGTTGTGATAATAGTGTTAAATTGATTAGTAATTAAATATTTTGATATTTAATGTGAAGAGTGATAAAATAGGCAATTAGACAAAAATTAAGCTTATTAATTAATTATTATGTTTTATAGTCTCATAGGGTAATTTTGACAGAAATTGGTGACCTGGGCAGAATAGTCTGCAAAAAGTTTTAAAATTATTGCTACTTTCAGAAAAACTAAAGATTCATACTTACCTTCTCAGACCATTTGGACTTACGGTGCACAAATTTACGGATATGCCAAAAAAACTAACTTACTGATGCTGCAACAATTTCAATCAAAATTACTAAGACTGGTCAGTAGCGCTCCCCCCTACACCAGTAACAAGAACTTACACAAAGACTTACGAACTCCCTACGTACAAACAATCATTAAATCATTATGTAAACGGTTTCACGATACACTTCCATACACACTAACCCTATAATTCAAGGACTATCAACACGAGACTTAGCAAATAGGAGACGACGTTTACGAAGGAGCTGGAATAAGGGACCTCAATTTTTAAATTTCAATTTTAATGGAGAGGCATCATTGGATGACCTTAACCTTCATGACATTTTTTTTATTACTATTTATTTTTTCTCTCTCTACATCTCATTCCCTGGTTGTAAACATACATTTACAGTTGTGAATAAACTAAAGTAAAAAAAAAAAATATTGCTGTGAGAGTAAATTTGTATTTATGAAATGCTATTTTATATATATAAAATAATAATATTTACTACAAATAATAATATTTGTTAATAATGATTGTATAGTAAATGCTTTTATTTAATGGACTGTCATTGAGGATGACCGTATTGGCTGAAACGTAGGAGTTTTAAAGGAATAAAGAGTGCTTTGAAACTTTTATTTTAAAAGTTATTAAACAATAATAACCAGTCTCAAGAAAGTGAAAAGATTATTTATGAAGTAATTTAAGATTAAGAAATTTGAAGTAATGAGTTTTAATACTATAAAAGTATAGTTGTAAAATATCAGGTTATCGATTGACATGGTAGGATGAAAGAACAAAGACTTATAATTTATAGCCAATATTCTTTTTTAAAATAATTACCTAATGGTGCATTAAAATTCAATTTATAAGTAAATAGCGTGTTTAAAGCCATTTAAACATGATTAAAGTAGTTTTTAAATTTTAAATGTTCCAAATGATATTTGTAAATTAAGCATTCAAATTGATCATGCATAGAGTTATACGAAATACGAACGCATACATCTTAAAACATTCATTTATATATTATTCAAACTATATTTTGTTAAACAATCTGGAGGTTAGTAAAATTAAATAATTAATCAAAGAAACATTAAATTGTTAGGCAACAAGGGTGCATGAGATGGCTCTGGATTCTTTAAAAGAAATCTTCAGCGTTCAGGCCTTCAAGCCCAAACTCGTCCAAGTTGGTGCGACTCGTTAAGTCATGTGCTTTTAAATTAGGGAGCAGAGTTGTGTAGAACCACAGTCTCCATCCAGCCCGATCTCATTATAGCCATTATTATTATTTGAGCTCATTATTATTACGATCAAGCCTTTACAAACAGCAAAGAAGACACAACTATTTTTTTGTATCCTGTAAGAATGCTATTAGAAAAAATAAGTGAAGGATTCAACTAAAGCAAACTGAACTGAATAGTTAACTAATTTTCAACTTACAGCGTCTTGTTTTCAATCTCCCACAACCAATTAAGAACGAGACTGAAGATTAGTGAAGGGGGGCGTTACGATTGTATCAAATATGGTGTCATACATCAACCGCTCATAATAACAGCTCTCGTGAGCAGCAGATGAGCGCTTTTTACCTGACCTGGACATTTTTACCTGCCTTATTCCAACTGAACCCCATCAACACATATCTTAGCATTGGTGATCTATAATTATATATATTAGTGGGAATATTGAACCGCTTTCAGACTGGGGAAACAAAAGTCTGGTTATAACTGAGGATTATAAATAATTAGTTGGTCTGAGCAAAAAGGTATAGGAAACGATTCCAGCACCAATAATTAGGTTGTAATTAAAGAACAAACGGGGCAGCTGCACTTTAATTATATATTTGTTAAAATTACGGGTTGAGGTAGGTTTAAACGGGAAATCAATAACAGTTACGTGTACTTGGTATAAAAGAGCTCCATGATTTAACAACGAATTTACATTATTTTCAACCGATTTGAATTGTTGATCTTCGATTGATTTCCTTTCAGAAAAATTCGATAATCTTGGAAAATGAAAAGAACTTCATATGCTTCTGTAATGCTTCATTGTTTGCACTATCTCTTTCCCTTTTAGATATAGTAAGAATAACTTAAAATGAAAAATGGAAGATTATTGATTGACCGTGTGTGAAGATGAAAGGAATATGGTCCGGGTGCGGTCAAGAAAAACTCAAATAGTAGAAATATACTATTTTAATGAGCCAACGTTTCGCCCCACGTTGCAGGGCTTCTTCAGGGCTATTTTGACGGCAGTCAAAACTAAAATGAATAAACTAAAATTTTAGTTTTGACTGTCGTCAAAATAGCCCTGAAGAAGCCCTGCAACGTGGGGCGAAACGTTGGCTCATTAAATTAGTATATTTCTACTATTTGAGTTTTTCTTGACCGCACCCGGACCATATTCCTTTCATTAAAATGAAAAAGTTTCTCTAAAACGTAAATCAATAATGGATCGGAGTACCCCTGTAATGCCGCAGAAACTTAATGGAAATAAAAAGGGAACTGGGACGGGTTGTATTCATTTGATTATAGATATCCGCCCGATGGTTCTGAACTCTTCCGTATTTCTGACGTCAAACTTTCAAAAAGTTAAAAAGGAAATGTTCTCAGATGTAACGTTAACTTCCCTTGAAGAAACAAAAATAAAAATAAGTTTTGAACCTATCTCTTTTACTTTTTGTCCTTGAATAGGGCAAATTGAATTTTTTTTTTTTAAGACGTGTTTATTTTAAAAAATACAAAAATTGGATCCATTCAAACAATTAAAAATGTACGGACAATGGAAAAATATCCGTCTGTAAAAATCTGTGTGCAATTCAAACTAAAATATATAAATAACAAAACTTTAAAAAAAGTTATATTCTTTAAAAACAATTTATTTGACAACTCAATAATTCAAAAATAATAATATAGTATTTATATTAAAAGAAATTGCAATTGTTAAGGCAACAATGGGAAAATTGCAAACGAAGAACTTGAGTCTCTTAAACTGTTAATAACCAACAACCCTATTTTTACTCAATCCAATCCACATTAATACTACGATTCCCAGTAAATAATGAGTAAACTACTGACGGTGGTGTTATGAATTAACTGAAAAGGTGAAATAAGGGTTAAAAAAAAATAGTCTACAATATGATAGAAATTCAATAACATAGATCTTTGCCAACAGTAAAAACTCCACAACACGATTTTTCGAAGTCCATCATGTCTTCTAATGCATTTATAGATACCAATGAACTCATTAACTCGAATACGTGACACTAAAACCAGAAATTATCGAAGGATGAATCCTTAGATCCTACAAGTCGAATTCAGAGGGTCAGAGAAGACAGTATCTCGAAGTTTGAGGGAATCTCATTAGGAAAGGTGATCTTGACATTTGTTTATATTGACAGATTACTGGGGGATAAGAGAATAATTTTTCCCTTTCTTGGCTATGAAAAGTCATTATTGTTTAACTTGCGAGTTAGTGATTTTATTACTTTTTGAACTCTGTTGATGAAGCAAACAAGTTTGAAAATAATATTTGATCCTAATGCCATTCAACTGGGAAACTCCTGAATTCCAAATGAACTCAATAAGCTCAATATCTCAAAAATTTGACAACTCAAAACAAAATCTACTTCTCTTCAACTTCGAATTCAGTTGGGCCTTCCAATGCCTTTCGAGTAAATAGATCAGCTTCCTCACAATTTCTGTTAGGAACTTAATCAACTATATTTCATGGTTATTTGTCAATTTGTCCATTGAAACTTAAATCTACAGAACAAACTGTTTTGGAAATATAGGATAGCTACGAAAATATATTTGCACACACATAAGCGAAAGTAGGGGGATACAATTAATTTTAATTAGAATTAATATTTTGATCCTAAAACTATTATTATGGGAAACTCATTAATGAACTTTCAATCAATTCGATATCTCTAAAATTTGACAATCAAAATAAAATCAACTTCGATTTAAGGCCTTCTAAATGCCTTTCAAGTAAATGGATCAAATTCCTCACAATTTCTATTGGAAATGTAACAAAATATTTCATGGTTATTTGTCACTTTGTTTTTTGAAACTGAAATATACTGGACGAACTGTTTTTAAAATATAGCCTAGTTTACGAAAACAAATAAGTGAAAGTAGGGGATAATAGTTAATAAAATGGATACTGCACTAATTATACACTAATCGACAACTTTTCTCCAGCTTATGGCCAAATCGGACAAGCTGTTTCGATATATAAGTGATTGAATGAAAATACATTTCCAAATACGAGAGTGAAAGTAGAAAATGGTATTTGATAAAATTTATTTCTATACTGATTCCCAACCTTCCTCAAAATTGAGGACGAATCGGACGGGGCATTTTTGAAAAATAGGTGTGCCAAGGAAAGCACATTTGTTTAGAAGTAACCGATGGAATTTGACAAAATGACAAATACAGGACCATTTTCATATCGTTTCCCAGCTTTCTTCCAATTTTTGGTAATTTTTTCCTTAATGTCTAAAACGTAAAATACGATTAGAATTTTTTTTTTTACACTTCCTACATGAATACAAAGCTAATGAGGAAGTAAAACAGAAAACCTTTTGTGTTTAAAAAATATACAAAAACGGTGGCCTGGAATAAAACATATATTTATTTTGACAAAACAAAAAGCATCGTTGAATATATTTTGGTCGAAAAGGCATTATAGGTTTTTTATAATCCATCAAATAGGTAATATTAAATTTCAAAGAAATGCATTTATACTAATATTGTTACCATTAATAAATGGTTTTGTTCTAACTATTGTTTAACGATAATCCATTTCACTCGTGAAGCTGAAAGGACCCTGTTCAAGATATAATCTCTTAAGGAAAAACAATCTTAAGGACCATGGGAATGGAATCATCTCTTCAAATTCTGTAGTGAGCGACATGAACATAACACTGAGGCTCTAAGACTTCAGGTTTTAAAAGATAAAAACTTATCTTTAAGTTACCACAGGATCTTCAAAAAAACAAAAACATTAATTACAAACTAGTTCCTTCAAGTAACTAAAGATCTATTAATCACCAGGCAGTGGACAGGACCATCTTAATGAGTGACGCATTCTCGACAACTGGCTATGAAGAATGCGGATATCTATGGATATATCTAACAAACCTCATTCACCTCAAGCAGCTTATCGTACTAAGCTGAATTTATTTAATTTTGATAAACATTTTTATTTTTAAATTATTTTGTTATAAAGCTAAATATCCTCCGAAAAATAGGTTATATTTATACAATAAAATCATATCATATTTCAGAACAACTGTTAAGCCACACAGCTTATTTATTTTTAAGAAAAAAAAATAAAGAAAATTGTCTATTGTCAAATTAATGCTTATAACTAAAAGACTCCTTATAAAAGGTTTCAAGCATTTTTCTGATCTTATCTGACTGCTGCTGACATTGTAAATAGCATTGAATTTATTCTGGAATATTAACAAAGCATATACAATTCATCAAAATATATCAACTTGCCGAAGATAATACTTTATTTCTTACCCTTAAAGAGTTAGAAGATACATCAGAACCTTTTTTAAAGGAATTCTTCAAGTGAACTAACATAAATCCACCAATAAGACTTTAAATAGCCGTGATTGGTTAGTGAAGAGTTAAGGTCTATTCTTTGTACAAAAATATTATATTATATAAAATAATATAAACAATACTTTTGCCCGAAAACCACAAAAAAAAAGTAACATCTTTCAGTTTTGACACATACATCTTAACGAATAGACAACTGAAAGTTGCAATAAATTATTTAATTTAGATAATAAAACAACCAAAAACTAAAGAGAAATAAAATCAACATTGATTATAGGATGCAACAATAAATTATAAACAAAATAATTAGTCTTTACTATAGCATTGAATGAAGAAATTAAGAAAATTAAAAAAAAAAAATGAGGAGTAAAAAAAAAAATGCAGAATCCAATACAAGACTTTAAAAAAATAGTATTATGTACACTACAAAAATTTCAAAATTCATTAGTAACAATAAAACCAGAAGATTATTTATTATATTTAGAAGAAAAACTAGAATATCAACAAACTAACATAATTTATTCCCATAATGAGAAAACGAATATTCAGAATAGCTGATGCATATATATATA